>NC_141535.1:161852500-162110000 GCF_021556685.1 Rattus norvegicus
TAATGATTGCTACTGTTTTAAAAGCCTGATGTGGAAATGGGGGAGGTGTATTAGAGATAATTGCAAGTCATCAGTTATTTTTAAAACAACTGACTCAGTCTGGTTAGAAGTAGCTGAAGGACTAGCACACTACATGCCATTTAGAATTTGTTTCCTTGCGGTTGGGGATTTAGCTCAGTGGTAGAGCGCTTGCCTAGCAAGCACAAGGCCCTGGGTTCGGTCCCCATCTCCGAAAAAAAAAGAAAAAAAAAAGAATTTGTTTCCTTTAAGATGTGTCCGACTGTTTATGTCTAACTCACCCCTCTGTGTGTATGTGTGTGTGTGTGTGTATTACTGTTAAAAAGTTTCTGCTTCAAATTATTCCTTTAAAACACTCAGAATGAAGCACTTTTTTCATCCTCTACAAAACAGACAAGATGTAACTCACAACACAAGATACCTTTTATGACTTTTCTTGCTAAAAATAAAATAGTGACAATACTGTGAGAATATTTTCCATTTACCTCTATGTTCCAGATTTTCAAGCATCCATCAGGATCTCCAGTGGCAAGGTATTGATTCAGTTTATCAGTAGACATAACAATGGATCCAACTCCTGCATGAGCCAAAAATTCAGCCAGAAGTACTTTCTTAAATATATCCCAGAACCTGACATAACCAGATGCTCCACATGACACCAGATTAGCACCTCCTGTTACAGAGGGGAAACTTAATTAAGTAAATACGCCCAGAAACCCCAAAGTGGCTTCTTCCAATGGCTTCCCTGGTGAGAGCATCTGAGAGTAGAGAGGACAGTATCACTGAAGTCTATCCAGACCACCATCTGATTTTCTAAATTATAAAACAGTGCTTATTGTATGATAACCATTTTTCAACATTAAGCAGAATATGTGGAGACCATTAATAATTTATAGAAACTATTCCACTAAGTTTGGTTTTTGTTTGCTTATTTGCCACCTTGATATTGTTTGCAATTAAGTTAAATAACATTAATTTATTTTTTGAATAAATTTGTAAAATACTAACGTAAACATTATGACACTATTCTGAAAATATGAAACTTACTTTCCATGATAAGTTCCCACTGGACATGTATACACGGTGGAACAGCCTTCATACAGGCGTCTAGATGCAAATATGCCCTTAGGACAGCACAAATATAGACTTTTCTATTGAGCAGCAAACAATGGATTCTACTTATGAGATCATTTTAAAATTTTTATTCAGATATTTATTGTATGCCCATATGGAACCCTTTTCCTGTTAATATCTAGAACTATTTACACTTTCCATTTACTTAAAGTGCTCTTTGAAAACATTCCTCTGTGGGAAATTTATTATCAGGTAATTCTATAGATTTCTTTCCATTTGTCTTGTATTTGTGTTGGTGATAAACTGTATAGTTAAAGTGGAAGGGATGGCGGATCTGCTTCAGAAGAATCGTTCCAGAAATCTAACACTAAAAAGAATTAGTTATGAGGAATTGAGAGTAATTTTAATTTTAATTGTGTGGATTAGTGTACTTTAAAGAATAGATAGTTTTATAATCTGTTTCAGATTCATCTTAAATGTTACATAAGGGTTTTGAAACAAATAGAGGTATAAATTTATATTGATGGTGAAAATTTTATATAAATATCACGCAGGTTTTCCATTTGCAAATTCAATGTGGAAAAGTGATTATACAAACTATAGCTCAGATATGTCCATTACTTTTTCCAATCATGTAATGCTCAAGTCTGGATCTCAGGCTATGCACACAAAAATTAACTCTCAAAATATAATTTACATGGAAATTTGAGATTATATTTTGTGGAGCAAGATGTAAGCTGCATTCAAATATTGCTATTTTCTCTATAAACTAACAGTTACCCCATAGTTACCTCTGGGTAGCACCAATGTTAGTGTCTCTTTTCATAAAAAAATATGTAAATGGGACTCTGAACTATTATATGAAATTTAAATCAAGTGACAATAATACTTTGAATATCTCCAAACAATATTCACATGAAAATATGAGCCACACAGCCCTTGTGATGGGATAGGCAATCAGTTCAAACCTCCCCCACTGAGTCATATCTCCAGCTTCCTCAGTGAAGTCCCTCTTCAATGCAGTCACAGATATTATTCCTTCGATACATATAGACCTGTAGGTACATTTACTCATGGATTTGCAGCCTGTATCTAAGTATGCTTCCTGCCCTTTCCAAACACCTGTCAACACTATGACATAAACACTGATAAAATTTGTTTACCATATGAAATGGCTGTTGCAATTGTCTTCACTCTCCTCTCAACATAGACAACAGATAAATCATTTGGCCGATCTATTTACCACCCTCACCATCTGAGCTTCCGGGCCAAGTGTCTATGACCTTTCATAAACCAGGGCAGGCTTGATAGCTATGCAAAGTCAAATACTACAGGACCTAGTTAATAAAATAAGTTGAACTTCCTTTATTGCTTTCTTTATCAAATACAGAAGGGCAAAAATGGAAACACATATGTTACCTGTGGCTGCATTGGTTTTCCTTGCTTCAAGGAAGCAAAGTCTCATAACAGCATTATTACCTTCTGTGTCAATCTTGACATTTAGGGCAGCCTGGTTGGTCTGGTCTGCCACACAGTGAGTTGCACGGCTTCTGCCAGCATTAAGCTTTTGGGCTTCTAGGTCTGTGAAGAAGAAAAATCAAGGACTCTTGGTAAAAAGATCTGTCTTCTATTCAAATCAGCATGCTTGAACAACAGACTTCTCCATCCCAGCCTCAGGAGAGATAACCACTACTCCCCATCAAGTCTCACATCAAAATTGCATCAGCCAAGAGGCTTCTACGCCCTCCACTGGAAAGGTTGTTTGCTTCCATTTTTGCTTTGCATATGCTAGGCACACTTCCTGTTATGAATTAATTAGAACTTCACACCATAACCCTAGTTCATGTCGTAGACAGCCCTATATGTTCAAGATAAATGTGTCTCTCGTGGCATGAAATCCTAGTTAATGCTAATCTTTCAAGTAATTAACGAACATGAAAATCAAGTGAATAAACATATGTATATGTAAATCATATTTTTGATGATTCTATTTATCAGCGTGTTACTCTGGAAAGGACATTCCTAACGGTAGTTTAATTACACACTTATATTATCTTCCGACCACAGATGAAAACTTAAAATGTTTATGTCAAACTCTATTGATAGTTTGCAGATAGTTTGATAAAATCCCTACAAAGAAATCTCATAGAAGCAGAATGCTGATGGGATAGCAGGTTTCTGGAGGAGAAACTGGGAAAGGGGATAACATTTAAAATGTAAACTAAAAAGGCAACAAAAGAAAAAAAGGAAAAAAACCAAACTTTCAAAATGAAAATTATGGTAATGTCCAGTGTAGGGTGGTAAGTTTGCTGGTAATAAGTTTGCCACACAGTTAGGAGCACCAGAGTCCCATCTGTAAAGGGGCAATATAATGTGTACTTGTATCCTAAAGCTGGTGATGAGTTAAAGATGGATGGATCCCCAGAGTTCACAACCATCAGCCTAGTCTACTTGAGAAATTCCAGTCCAGTGAGAGACATTCTCTCAAAAAAAAAAAAAACAAGGCAAAACACCAAACCAAGGTAGAAGGTTACATGAGGAATAGCAACCGATGTTCCCCTCTAGCTTATGCATACATGTGTTCTTGAATACACATACATGTAACAAACACACACACACACACTCACACACACACACAGGAGGAGGAGGAAGAGGTGAAGGAGGAATAGGAAGCGAAATGAGGAGAATTACAATAATATCCTTAATGTCTTTTAAAAATTTGTTATTGTGATTTGAATGAAAATGGTATCCACACTCTCTGATGTTTAAATACTTGATTCCCAGTTGATAATGCTATTTGGGTATAGTGTGGCCTTGCTGGATTAAGTATGTCACTGGAGGCAGACTTTGAGGTTGAAAAGCCACATGCATTCCCAGTTCACTTTCCATTTCGTGTTTGCAAATTAAAACATGAGTGCTCGGATTCATGTTCCCATCACAGACCTCCTCTCTGCACTTCTGTACTTTTGTCCTCCAGAATCACAAATGTACATAAACTCCTTCTATAATTTGTCTCTGTCCTTGGAGTTTTATTGCACTAACAGAAAAATAACCCAAATAAGTATTGTTCGTTATGTCTTCTTTCTCTGTGTATGCAATGTAGAGCCATAGGTAGAATGCTCTAAATATAGGTAGTACTCCCTTAAAGTCAAGGGGAGGGAAAGACGTAGAATTATACCAGATCCTTGGAATATTGAGATAAATATTAATGGCTAGTTCTTTGTACATAAGGCGACTCAAAGCCTTGTATCTGCAGTCAGATAATCCCTCAAAATCTTACATTTTTAAATTGGTTTTCATACTCCCGATAAATCACTCTTCAGCTACACACACACACACACACACACACACACACACACACACACACACACAATACATCCCAAAGGCAGGTACTTTAAATTTATTCTCTGTGAGATTACCTCATTGAGACAGTAGGAAATAGCTCAACCATAGGAAATGTCATAACCATTATCTAAAGAAGTTAATCTAGAGGAAAAGCCTTAGTTTCTAAACAAGCTAAAATAAAATATGAAAGACAATTGTGGAAACACTTAAGTATAAAATATTCATGCCCTCTGCTAAAGCGGATAAAATGTAATAAACTCCTGTCTAATGCTCCTTTCAGGTTTCTAAAGTAAGGAATAATTTATGATATGCAGGTGGCATAATATTTAATATAAGCCCCAGACTGAGGGTGAAGAGTCAATCAAGTGAACATAGTTCCCATTTTCCTACTAAAGGATACATAAGATCACTCAAAGGCAATTCTGGAAGTTTTATTGGCTAAATCTAAATTAGATGGAAATGAGACTCCTGCTCCCTGGTGTTAGTAATACAGAAATACTGACATGGCATAAAGACAAAAAGTGGAGGTCCGTGGATAATTTTCAAAGTCAAATCAGTCTTGGTGTTCTTCTTAATCACTGTGATAAGACCATCACTAAGCCTTAGAGTTTTCAGCCTGTCGTCTATATGATAGGTGTACACAGAATCAGGTGCATACATAAACATCCGGGCCTACTGTGCTACAAAACACAAGATTTCAGTTTCAAACTTGTACTCACCTAGCATGGATGCTAGCTGCCTCTGGTAACCAGGGTGAAGAACATGGTGTGCATTTTCTGTATTGTTATTCCACAGAACAATCTCTCCATCATAGCTCCCTGTAGGAGCCAAGGCAAAGAACAGAAAATTATATGAAAGGTGGGGCAATAGAAACAAAAGGAAGCCGTTACAAATGTGTATTATGTAAAATCTGATAAATAGAAGGTAGTATCTATTTTTGGAGACATAAATTATAATGATACCCGGTACTTTATTAACTGTGAAATTTCAATATTTATAAAGTAACCCACAGAGTTGGTGGATATGATCCACTTATCTCTCTTATTTTACTATAATAAATCATTCAGAATAAAGGCACTGAAGTTAAACAAGCTGAGTCCAAATCCAGCTTCTGACAATTATCTGCTATGTAGCCTTACACGTGATATTTAACTCAGCTTGATTCCCAAATTCCTTCATCAATAAAACTGGGTTAAGAGTCATACTTACTTATGGGGTTATTTGAAGAATTAAAAATATTTAGAGTGGTGCTAAGCACTAGGCAGAGATTGAGAAAGTATAAATTACCCTTAGACTTCTGTTCCTACACTATTTGTGTGTGCATGAGAGTTCTTTGCATTTCTTTCATCCAAATTCTTTGTGAAATGTTTTCTTCAGTCCTATAGTTCTTCCTATACAAAGTCATGAGTTACACTATGCCAAAGAGGTAATTTGTTCCATTACATACCTATGAAAAGTTAACATGCCATTTGAGGTAGATATGGAAGACAGTTAAGATGTTCCAATTTAGAAGCATTTGCATAACCCTAAAGTATGATTCTTACTTAAAAGTTATAAAACTTCTCTTTAAAAAATGAACAATACAATCAGAAGTTAGTGTTTACTAATGAGTTTATTATATATTAAGTACTAAGTTAAAATATTACACTGGCTATCTCTTCATTAAAACAAAAACATACCCAAAAATTTCTTAGGTAGAAAGAACTATGGTTTAAAATTTAAATTATGCCACAACATCACCACAATATCACAGAGCAGATAAGAAGCAGGACCAGGGTGTGAAACTACTGATACAGCACAGAGGCTGATAGTCTTAACTGCAATTGAAGTAAGAAATTAAAGGAGCTATAAGATTGCTTCCTTGGGAAATCCATTCATTTATTTTCAATTGAGAAAAGTCTTTTCTCAAAATTTACCCAAATTCAACCAAACGGTCTCTAAACCATTGTCCTGTGAAAGCTCAATTTACCTGTAGCAAGAGTTTGCGGGGGTAAAAATGCAGCACACAAGATGTCATCTTGGTGACGGACTCCCCCTTTCCACTCTTCAGACTGGATGAAAAACTGATTAAAGTTGTGAGGTCGAAATACAGTAACCGCTCTGTAAAAATGATATAGAATTTAGCTGCAAATCTAAAATCAGTACTGACATTAGGTAGCCATTATCCACTTCAATGGCTCAATTTGAAAAGTCTAAAATACTACCGCCCAAAATTTTATTGCCACTTGTCATCCATAATAAAGTAAGCTTCCCACGGAAGTTTCTTTAAAACTCTCCCACTGAACCTCTAATAAATTATAAATGCTTAATGTGGGAAGTCAATTATCCTTTTGTAACTACTGAAACCAAGGATACATCCATTTATCAGATTAATTATCTATTTCCAAGACCCCAAAACAAAAATTTCCTCATATGAAACCATTTAAGAGTTCTATGGCAGTAATAATAAAAACCAGGCTAGGTCTATGAACAAATATTGTTTGGTACTGAAATGATTTCTTTCAGCAGAGCTTCTTTGTTGGGTGTGTAACATGTAATCATTCCTTAGAGTATTTTCCAGAATTATGGTAGCCATGGAGTCTATTATCCTACAGTCCACTGTATCGTTAAGAGCTATCATTTGTGAAAAATCCCATCCCCAGTAAGTATGGCACCTGGAAAATACAGAAATAACAACTTTAGAACAGCCAACCATGTAGTACTACTGACTTGAGTGTAGACCAGGATGGAGATGAGTGGACAATCTGACCTTGGAGGGAATGAAGAAATATAGATAGTAGTTTATGGGAGAGTGAGCACTGCTTTATCTCTTCTCTGGTGACCAACCCATACACAACTCTCACCTTCCTTCTATGGCTAATCTCCGTTCAAATGACCATCAGTTACCCTAGCTTGAGTCTTTACTGCTACTCTTCCTTATCTTACTGACACTGTGCTTCTTCACCCAGTTGACTACTATACCAATATTAGTGTTTATTTGTGAGCAAGAAGTTTTCTTCTCCTCCTAGAAACTCTTGCTTTCAATATCTAAAATAAATCACATTGGTAAATTGTCATATATTGTTTGCATTTGCTGAAGAGCTGGCTCTGGAAACAGGATCCACCCTCTCAACTTCCAGACCCCAGCATCTTTGTCTGAAAGTATCCTTTGTCTCTGGATGGGCCACTCTCCTGCAAACTCTGTGAAGAGGGGGGGGTGGGTGGGAAAATGACTGGAAACTAGCCCAAGAGTGAAAACAGGTAGACAGTAAATCATTTTCAGTAGATATTTCTATTTTTATACCATTATATAAAATCCCCACATTTGGAATGGATTCAGTCATGAGAAGCTTACCCATGGAGAAAATGTTAAATTGAGAAGAACTCCAGCTGATTGCTTCAAACTCTCTGGTCCACTTGTGCTAGATGTTTTGAGCACTGGATTGGACAATGTTTTGCTACCTTTCTGTCTATCAATTATCTATTCTTTGCTGCTTATTCCAAACAAAGAGAATGGGTATTGTGGGTCACTCTGCAGATAGTACAGAACACAGTTCTTGCTTCTCTGCCTGCTCTCTTTAGTATCCATTCCTGAGCCTTCATTTTTTTGCCCCTTCTTTTTTCACCCTTTGAGCTAAGTATCCTTTATTGCCATTGTTCTCCTTCTCTAGGTTCAGAGATTCCATGTACCAGCATGGATTCCAATATTACTTCCATACAGACGGCCTTTGTCTGAACTTCATCCATACTTACCAGGACTGGATGGTTTTCATTTGCCAGTTGGTAGTTCTATACATACAATTCTGCCATTGCTAAAATATCTTCACACAAAAAAGCCAATTTTGCCAGCTTCTTTCCATACTCTATTCTGATTTTTTGTAATTTGGTTCACAGGCCAGCATCACAGCTTCCAACATGCCATTTCTTTCTCTCATCACAAATACATGTTTTTACATTATCGACCCATGACACTTCCACTTTAAACAGTCACTCAGTTTCCTAGTAGAGTTCTCCGCCCCACTGGTCAACAATTTTAAGAGGCCCCTATCTCATTGTTGTTAAGTCTACTCTTTCAAGATGAATTTTTCATCCTATACTAGACTTACCTGTATATTCTGGAGCTTTTAATATATCCTTATTCTTTTTTTTTTTTTTTTTTTTTTTTAGAGCTGAGGACCGAGCCCAGGTAGGCAAGCGCTCTAGCACTGAGCTAAATATCCAACCCCAATATACTCTTATTCTTAAGCAAATAATGCTTCTCTACATGATTCCTTAAACATTTAGAACAAAGGACCCAAAACAAATAAAAGAATAAGTGAAACACGATAAGTGCTAAAGCAGCACTGACTAACTGCCCTGGAAGTCTAGCAGACAAATCACAGAGGTCCACTTGAGGGCTGATATTTACTGTAGACAACAACAGACATGTAAGTCATGGAAAAGGAAACACAATAAAGAGAAGAGACAGAATAATGAAAAACTGAGCTGACACCTTGCTTAAAAATATTTTCTGGAATTTCATTTCCTAAATGACAAAATTCAAATGTGTATACATGTTTTCAATATTCAATGATATATGGATTTAATCTCCTTCTAAGGAATTATTTCTCCCAATTCTTCTACCATTGTCTGCTAACAATATATAATTCTCACTGAAATCTTGACATACAATAAAGTACATATTCTTTGTACATTAGAAAATGTTATTTCATTAAAATAGAGATTGTATAATACCATTAAATATTATGTTCACCTGAATTGTACAAATAGATTAGAAGGTTTCAAATTTACTATTTTATAGGAATGTTTATAAATGTTAGGCCTATTCAGAACTATGTTACTATAAAGCACATTGCCTTGCCTAAACTGTATTCTTTATGTTCTCTAAGTGCTTCAGACATTTCTGGATGTATGTTCTATTTTTCTATGGGAGCCCTATATTTATGTATGTCATGCACCATCTTCTGAAGCCATTCATATTCCACGAAGCTTCTATAAGATCTAGCATAAAGAACTATATTTCTCATTGGAATAGTTATTACTATAAGAAATAATTTCTTTCTGACTTCTTGAATTACTCACTTTCACTAATTAGATTGACACTATGTATCTCAGATATTATTTTCAGTGTGTCTAGTTTTATGTTGAAGTTCTTAATCTGCTAAGATTTGAGCTTTGTACAAAGTGATGAATATGCATCAGTTTGCATTTTTCTACATGCCAGGGCTCCCAGTGGAGGGATGGGGACTCCAACCTATCTTCAAAATTTTTGACCCCAAATTATTTCTGTATTAAAACAAATACAGGGACAAAAATAGAACAGACATTGAAGGAATTGCTGACCAATGACAGGCCCAACTTTGGAACCATCCAAGGGGTAGGCACCAAACTCTGACACTGTTACTGATGCTATGCTGTGCTTACAGACAGGAGCCTAGCATGGCTAATCCCTAAGAGGCTCTACCAGAAGCTGACTGAGAAGATACTTCAGCTAACCATTGTACTGAGGCCACACCCCTATGTAAGAGTTAGGGGAAGGACTGAGGAACTGAAGAGGGTGACAATCCCATAGGAAGACCAACAGTGTCAATTAACCAAGATCCTGGGGAACTCCCAGAAACTAAGTCACCAACTAAAAAGCATACACAGGCTGGTCCAAAGCCCTTGGCAAACAGAGGACTAACTGCCTTGTCTGGTCCCAGTAGGAGAGAGTGTGCCTAATCCTATAGGTTCCTGATGGCACAGAGAAGGGGGATACTTGGAGGGGGCTCTCAGAGGCAAAGGGGAGAAGGATAGGGTAATGATTTCTAGGAGAGGGGACCAGTATGGGGCAACATTTATGATGTAAATAAATAAAATAATAATTAATTTAAAAAAGAGTATAAGTCAAAGATCCCAAGTTAGGTTATAAGTACAAAGAAACAGGGATTGGGATCTTTATTTCTTGAGCTTCTATAACTGTTTCCCCTTAGGATTCTCCCTGGAGTCTCTCATCCCTTCTTGTGCCTCATTTTCTTTGGTAACATTCATCACTTTGTGACATTGTGTTCTACACTTCTTTGTTTGTCTCTTTTTGTTATTGGTTTGTTTGTCTGTTTTACTGCCACATTAAGGAAAGAAAGAAAGAAAGAAAGAAAGAAAGAAAGAAAGAAAGAAAGAAAGAAAGGAGGAAAGGAAGAAAGGAAGGAAAAGAAAAGGAAAGAAAGAAAGAAAGAAAGAAAGAAAGAAAGAAAGAAAGAAAGAAAGGTGGAAAGGAAGGAAGGAAGGAATAAAGAAAGGTAGGAAGAAAGAAAGAAAGTCTTATCAAAATAGGAACTTTTCCACTTTCATCGTCAATGCCAGGATAATTCATACATAGCAGACAATGTATAAAAATATCCACCAAAACACTTTAAGAATTATTCCTCCATTTTAAAAAATAATAATTTTAATATGAGTATCATTAATTGCACTTTAGAAACATGGTATAATTATAAAATACAAAGTTCTAAAATTCACCTTACTAACATAATATGGATATTTCTAAATTTACTAGTAGCTTAAGGAAAACGTGAGTACGGAGTGGGTGTGAGAAACACAGGTCAATCTTCTATCTGTTATGTAAGCCAAATTTCAATGTCGAATGTCTTTTTCTCAACATTCTCTCATTAAATGATAAATAGTTTTATTCAGTACATACCACTCAAGGCATGGAATGCATTTCATAATATGCTACAAAAAGTAGTCCTTTGACATTTGACCTTTAATGTCAAAACACTGAAATGCTAATTACCTGGCACCTTTCTCTTAAAAGCTAACCTGAAATTTTGATTTGAAATTACAGGGATCCTTAAAATATCCCAAGAATTCACAATCAGTTCCCACCTTTTCCATATCAAAGACTACTCTCTTTTGAGTTTGGACTTTGCCAAGAACAAAATTAAGTTTCAGAAAGATCTAGTTTTCAGGTCATTAGGAGTCAGATAGACTTGTTCTTTGGCATTGAAAAGGTTTACCAGCTCTGTTCCTTCTTTCATAGGTCCTGAGAGTATGCCCTGAGTCATTATGCCACATTGGAAAGAAAATAAGCTGATTATGAAAAGAACACTATCAATGATCTGGTCCTTCAGGGATTGATTGCTCATATGCTATTGGTCCAGTTATTTTAAGCCTCATTAATACTTCTCCTTTGATCCACCCATGGCTTTTTAGATTAATAATGAGTATCTCAGAAGCAGAAAAAATCCATTCCAAAAGAATTTGTTTTGGTTTTTCTTGTTTTTCCTACTTCTTGAAAGTCTGTGAGGTCAAATTTTGGACATTGAAATCACAAAATCAGGTATAGGAAATCTCTGAATTTCAAATATATACATCCTCTCCTTAGTTGCAAAATAACAGATTTCAAATAAGTCACAGATTCAGACTCGTCCATTCTGACTCTTATTCTGGGAATTAATTGAGTTTCATTAGGCTATCATCCCTTGGAAAGGCAATTATTAACACCTTAATATTTTTCTTAGGTCAGTTTTATTCCTCAGAAACTTCAAATCTTTAAGGTCATTTCATTTCAAAAAAATTAAAGAACAAATTAAACTCGAAATAAACTAATTTATTCTAACATCATATATAGAAGGTGCACATGGAGTTAGAGAATAGTGCTTTGGGAGAAATGGGGGGATCAAATTATATAAACAACTATTTATTGAACATATATTTTATAGAGTTCTATAAAAGATGAGCTACCAAAAATATTTTTAGAATTATTTTAAAATTTATGAAAGGTATCTTTACATTTTATGTGAATAAAATTTTTATAGTAATAAAATCTTAATAAATAAAACTTTATATATGTGTGAGGTGATAGTTATCTTACATCACTGTTACCATTTCATAATGCATAGAGATATTAAATGTTCTGCTGTATAATGAAAACATGACTACATACTGCTTTCATTTTTCAATTATACCTAGATATAAAACACAGATTTCTCCTCTACACAAACAGAAGAAGGGAAACTGTCCTATTTTTAATAGTCTGTGAGTACAGAAGATCATAAACTTAGGACATTTTGAGATATTAAACCATTGTAAGTATTAGTTACTATAGCTATACATATCACATTCTAAACTGAACAGACAAAATTAATTGACTACCTACTCATTTAATTTTACCACTCAAATAGGACCAAGGATGCAAGAAAATAATTTTGACCTAACTTTCTATCAATTCATTTTTCTTAGTATATTTTACTTAAAATAACTATAAATCTATTTCTATCAATTTTGCATTTGGGTTTCTACATTATGATAGAATGATAAGAATTATTGTGTTCCTACTAAATCTGAGTAGCTATCTAACTCCCTTTACTTGGGACAGTGTTTACAATATTTTTTACCACTGCCTGTCTTGTATATTGTAAATTTCCAAATCAGATGTGATATATTGACAATAAGAATCATGCTTCTTTGCAATCAACATGTTCTATATTCTAACTCAGTCATTACTATCTAGGCATAGCTTATAAACATTATAAAGATGAAAGGGGGAATATATTTAAATAAATCTTCAGGATTCTGTTAAATCAATGACAAGTATTTTCATGTTTCGTCATATGTTTGAACCTATTTCATTAGCTTTCCATGAAATAAACAACATTCTCAGTCATTTTTATCATGGAAATTATAATACAATGTATGTCTATGTGTGTAGGGCGTGCCTCACAATACTTTTATTGCTCTATTAACCAATAGTTCATTCAAAAGTGAAGAACAGATTGTAGACTATGAGATAAGTTCAGCTGCATATTACAATTATAAACCTGCACAGTTGGTCAACCTCCTTAAGCCTGAATTTTCTCCTCCAAACAAAAAAGAAAATAACACTTGTCTCCAGTGAAAAAGATTGAGTAGACTTAAATATCTATAGTTGTTGTCACTTACAAGCAATGCCTTGTGTTATTCAACTCTCCATTCTAGAGGAATTTTAATCCAGCAACATGGTTTCTCTGGCAAGAAATAACAACCAAAGGCATTCTTGGTCTTGTAATCTAGTTGGAATGTTACCCTTTTAATCCCTCAGATTGGAATACAGAGATGCCCTCAGTACATACCTTTAATCCCAAACAATGAAGGTAAAATTAATTTGTAGCAGGAAACAGCTATATTTGAAAGTAAGATCCAATTGATGAAGAGAGAAAGAATTGGAGAAAGATAGAACAGAAAAGCTACTTAAGGGAAACAGAGAGAACAGCCAGAGGGAGAGCGAAGAGGCAGTATTGCCAGGACAATTTTACAGAGCCAGAATGAAGGCAAAGACAGAACAAGCCAGAGAATGAGGAGACAAAAGACTAGAACATATTGTCAAAGTTAATATGAGGTCAAGCAGAGAAATTCAGTCACAAACTGTGAGAGGTCAAACTGAATCAGTCAACTTGAAGAGAAGTTTGAGACAGAATAACTGAGTTGACCCAATCAGCCAGAGTTCAAAAAGAGCTAGAAAGGATGAGCTTATTCCCCAGTAAGTCTTTGAGATGAAAATTATATCTGACAAATAAAAGTCATTTTATTAACTCATTCAATAAATATTGAATGTTAACTCATTCAATAAATATTTTTGTAAATATTTTACAAATACTTTTTAAGTATATTATGAATATCAGATTAGGCTTATATATTAGAAATATCACATAAAAGTTAATATCTGTACAACTTAGCTTTATATTCAAATATATAGCTAATCAAATGGATATAATTAAGAAACACTATACATACAACATAGGAATAAATATTTGTGGGTTGAACAAAATACAAAAGAATAATGTGCACAAAGGCCGAACATATTTCCTTTATTCTTGTTGTAAAAACAAATGTCATTTCCATTGCCATCTAGCTGTCCCTCCTATCACTCCCTACACCTGATCCTGATTCAAGGGAGCCCCCACCCACTCAAAAAAGAAGGAAAAGGGAGATGGGGGAAGGAGTGTGGGAGAAGGTAACCAGGAGGCACACATTGAATGGGATATAAAGTGAATAAAACAATACTACTACTACTACTACTACTACTACTACTACTACTACTACTACTATTACTACTATTACTACTACTACTACTAATAATAATAATAGTAATAATAATAATGGGACCTCATAAAATTGCAAAGCTGTAAGGTAAAGGACACTGTCAATAGGACAAAAAAGCAACCAACAGATTAGGAAAAGATCTTTACC
The DNA here is from genome assembly GCF_021556685.1 of Rattus norvegicus. Lineage (NCBI taxonomy): Eukaryota > Metazoa > Chordata > Mammalia > Rodentia > Muridae > Rattus > Rattus norvegicus. The sequence goes on from NC_141535.1 coordinate 161,867,123, forward strand.
AATCCTAAATTCAACAGAGGGCTAATATCCAATATACACAAAGAACTCAAGAGAATCAAATAACCTGATTTAAAAATGGGGTATAGAGCTAAACAAAGATTTCTCAACTGAGAAATATTGAAGGCCAAGAAGCACCTAAATAAATGCTCAACATCCTTAGTTGTGGAGACGTAGAGATGCAGCTCCCAGGCAGGATCAAGTAAGAACTGGTGACAGGTGCAAGTACAAGTTGGAATGCGCCCTTGAGAAGAAAATGTTTTTCTCACTTGGCCTTAAACTATGTTTCACTGTGTCCTGTTTCTGTGCAAGTGGCTTTCATGCTCTCTTGGTTATGGCAAGTATATTTTGATAATAATAAGAGGGGTGATTTGTTGTATAAATATTTTAAGAAGAAGACTTTGTTTAGTCTTATTTCTTTGTTTAGTCTCAGTTATTCCTGGTATCATGGGAATAACAATCTTATGATATCTTGCAAAAAGGGAAATTGAGGTAATGCATATTCATGTCTATATAAGGATTAATAAAGCTTGCAGCTAATGGTTGGAACTGGAAAATATCATCCTGAGTGAGCTAACCCAATCACAGAAAGACATACATGGTATGCACTCATTGATAAATGGCTATTAGCCCAAATGCTTGAATTACCCTAGATGCCTAGAACAAATGAAACTCAAGACGGATGATCAAAATGTGAATGCTTCACTCCTTCTTTAAATGAGGAAAAAGAATACCCTTGGCAGGGAAGGGAGAGGCAAAGATTAAAACAGAGACTGAAGGAACACCCATTTAGAGCCTGCCCCACATGTGGCCCATACATATACAGCCACCCAATTAGACAAGATGGATGAAGCAAAGAAGTGCAGACCAACAGGAGCCGGATGTAGATCGCTCCTGAGAGACACAGCCAGAATACAGCAAATACAGAGGCGAATGCCAGCAGCAAACCACTGAACTGAGAATAGGTCCCCTATTGAAGGAATCAGAGAAAGAACTGGAAGAGCTTGAAGGGGCTCGAGACCCCAAAAGTACAACAATGCCAAGCAACCAGAGCTTCCAGGGACTAAGCCACTACCTAAAGACTATACATGGACTGACCCTGGACTCTGACCTCATAGGTAGCAATGAATATCCTAGTAAGAGCACCAGTGGAAGGGGAAGCCCTGGGTCCTGCTAAGACTGAACCCCCAGTGAACTAGTCTATGGGGGGAGGGCGGCAATGGGGGGAGGGTTGGGAGGGGAACACCCATAAGGAAGGGGAGGGGGGAGGGGGATGTTTTCCCGGAAACCGGGAAAGGGAATAACACTCGAAATGTATATAAGAAATACTCAAGTTAATAAAAATAAAAATAAAAAAAAATAAAGCTTGCAGCTGCATGCAGTAGCTTCTGCCTTTGCTCTGCATCCTCTGTGTCCTGGTTATTTGAGACCGTACCTAGGGGCCCCAATGCACAATACACGTTGACACTTTAGTCATCAGGGAAATGCAAACAACACTGAGAAATTCTACTTCACACCAGTCAGAATGTCTAAGATCAAAAACTAAGATGACAGCAGATGATGGCTAGGATGTGGAGAAAAAGGAACACTCCTCCACTGTTGGTGGGATTGGAAGCTGGTACAACCACTCTGGAAATCAGTCTGGCAGTTCCTCTGAAAATTGGACAGAGTATTTCCTGAGGACCCAGCTATACCACTCCTAGGCATACACCCAAAAGATGCTCCAACATACAACAAAGACACATGTTCCACTATGTTCATAGCAGCCTTATTTATAACAGCCAGAAGCTGGAAAGAACCCAGATATCCTTCAACAGAGGAATGGATACAGAAAATGTGGAACATTTACACAATGGAGTACTACTCAGCTATTAAAAACAATGACTTCATGAAATTCATAGGCGAATGGATGGAACTAGAAAATATCCTTAGAGAGGTAACCCAATTACAAAAGAATACACATGATATGTACTCACTGTTAAGTGGATATTAGCTCAAAAGCTCAGAATACCAATAACACAATTTGCAGACTACATGAAGCTCAAGAAAAAGGAAGACTCTTCTTAGAAGAGGGAACAAAATACTCACAGGAAGAAATACAGAGAAAAAGTGTGAAGCAGAGACTGAAGGAAAGGCCCTCCAGAGACTACCACTCCTGGGGAATCCATTCCACATTCAGTCACCAAACCCAGATACTATTGCTAATGTTACAAAGTGCATGCTAGCCTTATTTATAATAGCCAGAAGCTGGAAAGAACCCAGATGCCCTTCAATAGAGGAACAGATACAGAAAATATGGTACATCTACACAATGGAATATTACTCAGCTATCAAAAACAATGAATTGATGAAATTCATAAGCAAATGGATGGAACTGGAAAATATCATCCTGAGTGAGCTAACCCAATCACAGAAAAACACACATGGTATGCACTCATTGATAAGTGGCTATTAGCCCAAATGCTTGAATTGCCCTAGATGCACAGAATACATGAAACTCAGGAGGGATGACCAAAATGCAAATGCTTCACTCCTTCTTTAAAAGGGGAACAAGAATACCCTTGGCAGGGAATACAGAGGCAAAGATTAAAACAGAGGCAGAAGGAACATCCATTCAGAGCCTGCCCCACATGTGGCCCATACATATACAGTCACCCAATTAGATAAGGTGGATGAAGCAAAGAAGTGCAGGCTGACAGGAACCGGATGTAGATCTCTCCTGAGAGACACAGCCAGAATACAGCAAATACAGAGGCTAATGCCCCCAGCAAACCACTGAACTGAGAACGGGACCCCCATTGAAGGAATCAGAGAAAGGACTGGAAGAGCTTGAAGGGGCTCAAGATCCCTTATGAACAACAATGCCAAGCAACCAGAGCTTCCAGGGACTAAGCCACTACCCAACGACTATACATGGACTGACCCTGGGCTCCAACCTCATAGGTAGCAATGAATATCCTAGTAAGAGCACCAGTGGAAGGGGAAGGCCTTGGTCCTGCCAAGACTGAACCTCCAGTGAACGTGATTGTTGGGGGGAGGGCGGTAATGTGGGGAGGACGGAGAGGGGAACACCCATATAGAAGGGGGGGGAGAGGTTAGGAGGATGTTGGCCCGGACACCGGGAAAGGGAATAACAATCGAAATGTAAATAAGAAATACTCAAGTTAATAAAGATTAAAAAAATAATAATAAAAGAAGTGCATGCTAACAGGAATCTGATATAGCTGTCTCCTGAAAGACTCTGCTAGAGCCTGACAAATACAGATATAGATGCTTGTAGTCAGTCATTCCACTGAGCACAGTGGAGGAGTTAGATAAAGGACTGTAGGAGCTGAAGGGGGTTGCAAACCAAAGGAAGAACAACTATATCAACCAACGAGAGCCCCTAGAGCTCCCGGGAACTAAACCACCAACCAAAGAGTACACATGGAGCAATCCATGGCTCTAACTTCATATGTAGCAGAGGGTGGCCTTATAGGACATCAATGGGAGGAGAGACCCTTGGTCCTGTGAAAGCTAGATACCCCACTTTAGGGGAATGCCAGGGCAGAGGTGGGCGGGAGTAGGTAGATAGGTGGGGTAGCACCTTTATAGAAACAGTAGAAATGGAGTGGGATAGTGGGTTTCCAGAGGGGAGACCAGGAAAGAAGATAACATTTGAAATGTAAATAAAGAAAATAGCCAACTAAAAAACTAAATAATAATAATAATAATAATAATAATAATAATAGTAATAATTTTTAAAGGGTGTCCTAGTAGGGAAGATGTTTGAACAGATCTTAAAATAGAAATAAATATTAACTACATTTTAAAAATAGGACAGGAATTTCTAGTAGTAAAAAAATAAAGACAGGATGTATAACGATTCTATTTAAGGTTTGAGAAGTTGACAGAAAAGGACAAATTAAAGTGGTATGGCATTCATCCAAGCAGACATGATGCCCTAAATAATACAGCTGTGGTGCTCACAGGACCAGATTTCCAAATAGTCAGACTATAAAATGGAAGGGCCTTAGTGACTACTGGGTTGTAAATTTAAAGGAAAAAAATACAATAAAAATGTTGGGGATCTACACCTGTGGTCATGAAGTAAAGTTCAAAATCTGAGAGAAAAAAAGTGGCCAACGAGAGGAGGCTAAACAATGTGTTCAGTTAGAACATGCTGTATACTGCAATTCAGGGGGGAATATCTAGTATATCAGTAGATGAGTGAACCTAGAGCTAAGGCAGAGATTTGAGGTTTCTGGCTCAAGATATTGCCTGCCAACTAAGATGAAGTTAAGCATTAAAGTGGATGATGTATGTAAAGTACCGACTGCTTTGTGGAACCATACATATACTAAAACATCCATTGTACTTAGGTGCCCCATCCAGTAAAAGCATCTACTCTATACTGTGCCTAATTATCAAACTAGTCTCTGTATTTAGATACAACCTGAAGTTAAGGCCTCAGCTTAACCTAATAGGCTCTGTCTGGATTTAGGAGAAAGCTTAATAATCTGATTATCAATCTCTCCTTTCCTTCTCTGATCCCTGAACCATACTGGCTGGCTTCACAGGCAATGCTTCCTCAGCTTTACCAAGTAGTTGCTGTGTGGCTTTGTGAGCTAAAAACCTCTTAGTAGAAATGACCCTGTCTGGTTATGAAAAATCTATCCTAGCAAAATGTCTATAAGAAAATCTAATTTGTAAATCCCCATCTGTGTTGCATAATATCACTGATAATTCATTAATGCAAGCTCCAGATAAAGGACTCAAGGCTGACAATTCAGGGAAAAATGGAAAAAGCAGAGAGGAAGGCAAGAGTACTAATTTTCTTTTTCCCAGTCTTCCTAATCATCTCTCAGTTCATAGGCACTAACTGACCCTCCAGTAACTTATATATCAGAATATAGGATGTTTTCTTAGATCACTTTTTAACAAAGTGATACATAAAATAGTTTAAATTTTGTCTTACAAGCAATCAGAAATATTATCATTGGTGCTAATTTTAAGTATGACTATCAAAAATATAAAGAAATGTTATCTGACAATTCTGCCTTGCATTGATTAATTTTCTAATTCCTTTTTAAAATTCAGATTGTAAATTGGATAACATGGGACCATATCTCCACCCTGCCATGGAATTAAAGAACTATTTTTTCATTACCATAGCCTAGCTAGAGATAGCCTCAGCCTGCTGCAGTTGTAAGTTGATAATGGATAAAGATCGTTTCCAGTCTCGTCCTTTAAGCTAAAGATGATTGAATTGCTCCTTAATATCAAGTGGAATGATCTGAACTCTACTTTTTTATCTTCAAACTGTCCTTGAAAGACTGTTTGTCCACATATAATCACTTCAAGATTTAAAAAAAAATGTTTTTCCTATGATTAAAAAAAAATCACCCAATATATACTGCTGATTTTCTAGGTATTGAAACATCTAAACTCTAGCTTCAGATTACAAATGTTAAAATTATATAACAAGCAATAACAGGAAAGTTACCTATTACAGTAATGTTTTCTGAATTATCAAAATTGTAAGTGATAAATGATCAAAATACAGCACCCTTAATTTTTCTGGTGTTTATGCCCAAAAGTAGACCCTGGCTACTTTGTTTTCTCTATAAAAGTAAAAGGAAGCAATTTTGCCTAATTTTGAAAAGTGACATTCTAAAAATGTCATTGAAGAAGTGTTCCTGTGGAAGAAACAGTGTGCCATGTAAGGTGTATTTCCATAGTAACTGAAGATGCTGGCACAGGTGTCAGGAAACCAGGTTGCTCCTGTACCAAGGAATAGAGTTCCTGCTGTGATGAACATAACCATATGGTTTACAAGCCTTAAGAATTGGTTTGTGGAAGGGAAAAAGAGAAGATATCCTGTACAATCAGGGGAGGCAACCTACAATACTAAGAGTTTGCTCAATTTACTCTATAGGAGAAACTTGGAATCTCAGGAGATAACATTACATAATTATTGAAAATTTTTAAAATAAAAGACCACATTTTCAAACCTAGGAGAAAGCTCCAAGTGCTTCTTCTTGTCACCTAAGCTGGGCAACCATATAGTTTATTCATGAGGCAATGATTCAGTTCCAACTCATTTGCCTAAGCTACCAACAAGTTAATGATTTGAACCAATGAGACTTCCTTTCATATTTTGACTTTAATAAATAACACTTATTTTCTCTTCTGACATCTTATATGAACATATCATACCTCTCCCAGCCCACAACCAGGATGGTCTTCTTAAGAACCAGGATCTGTGAAATTTCCACAACTCCATCTTGCCCAACATTAAGAGTATGGTGACAATATCCGTTAAAGTCCCATACCTTTAAGAGAAAAATAAAAAAATCAACGCTGAGATGGAAACATAAAAATATATTTAGTTTGAAACAAACAGTGAAGTAGGAAGAGGTTGTTAAATGTGCCAGTTACATTCTATAGTAGCTTATCTTAATTGTCAATTTGGGGGGATTTAAAGTCACTTAGGAGACAAATCTCTGCATGTTTACTCTGAAGGTGTTTTTAGAAAGAATTAACTCATGAAAAGACCCAATCTGAAAGAGAGCAGCTCATTCCATGGGCTGAGATCCCAGACTGAATCAAAAGGAGAATAGAATATGGACATTACATTGGCAATTATCAGCCTCTGTTTCCTGACTGCAATTCCAATTTGACCATCTTCCTCAGCCCTCCCCACCGTGATGGACTATACATAAAACCAAGACACACAGCAAGTCTTTCCTTAGTTGCTTCTGTTCGGTATTTTATCACAGCCACATGAAAAGTAGCTAATATTAAAAAAAATTGTTCCAAGAGATAGGTTTCATACTGTGATGACACTAATATTGAGAATGCCCTAAGAACTCAATCTATTATTGCCAGAGGTTGGCTGGACAAGAATGCTGAGAAAACTGTGGTCTAAAAGCTCAAAACCTATTAGAGGGAAACAAAAACTTTATGGGTAACTGCGGTAGAAGACATTCAAGTTATACTCTGACAAAGAATCTGAAACTTATTGTTGTTCTAAGTACTCAGTGGAGCCGAGGTTTAAAAGCAATGACTAGCTTCCTTCTAGTCATTAGTCACATAGTATGGGCATGTGTGTCTCCATAGGTATGTGCTTCTCCTGCTTTTCCTTTGGTTTTGGTTTGTTTATTTTGTTGGTGGTATTATTGGTTTGTTTAATTCTAGTTTGTTACTTTGCATAGTTGTTTATTTTCTAAAAATAGAAAGAAAGTAATTATGGAGTTGAATGGGTGGGAAAGTAGTAGCATAGGAAATAGAAGAGAGAGGGAAAACCATGATCAGACTATATTATATGAAAAAAATCTATTTTCAATAAAAAATACTAGCATAATATGTTTGGCAAAAGATAACATTCAGTCTATGACATGGATACTGCTCTTATTCTTCTCTTGTTTACCCATGAGAGAGCAGCAAGTAGATCAAAGCAGTATGAAAGTGGTCAAAGAAGAAAGGAGTTTGACAGAATTTAACAGTGCGGAGCAGGCAGTAGTAATGACAGCAGCTGCAATTGTTAGGAGATTAATGCCATTAAAGAGACAAATAATCTTCTCCATAAAAATCATAGAAAGAGGCATGATTGTACACTCCTGTAGTTCTAGCACTTGGGTGGGCAGAGGTGCCAATTCAAAACCAGCCTGGTCTACAAAGAATGTTCCAGAATAGCCAAGGCTACACAGAGTAACAGTGTCTAACAAAACAAAACAAACAAAACAAAACAAAAGAATAAAAGAAACAAAGAGAAAAAAACGGAGAGGGACGTCAGGACAAGACCTCAACCATCAAAGTCTATAACTTGTTAAAATGCAAATTCAGAAGCCATACCAGTCAGAAAAACAGGTGAGAGACCCATTTGATGACAAAAAATGCCAACCCTTAGGCTCTACTTCTCACTCTACTTTCCACGAAGTTATCATACTCCTAACTCCAACTCTACCAGAGAATATGTTAAATCTAAAAAAAAAAAAGAAAGAAAGAAAGAAAAAGGAAAAGGAAAACCAAAGAATAGTGGGAATAGAAGGAGAAGGACCCCAGCTCAAAGAGCCAGAAAATATTTTTGACCAAATTATAGGAAAAAAATGTTTCTAATCTAAAGAAGAACATGCCTTTAAAGGTACAAGAAGTGTACAGAACACCAAAAAGCTGGAATCAAGAAAGAAAGACCCTGTGCCACATAATCAAGACAGTACACATCCTGAACAAAGAAAAAGTATTAAAAACTGCAAGGGAAAATGCCAAATAATACATACATATAAACTTATACTGATTAAAATTATATGTGCCTTCTCAATAGAGACTCTAAGAGCCAATAGGGTCTAGACAGAAGTCTTGCATACTCTAAGAGACTACATATGCCATCCCAGATTACTACAACCAGCAAAACTTTCAGTCACTGTAGTTTGAGAAACAAGATGTTTCTTGACAAAGTCAAATTTAAGCATGTGTCCACAAATCCAGGCCCACAGAAAGTAACTAGACCGAAAGTCCCCAAGAAAATGGAAAGTCATAAAAAAAAAGACAAAGAAGGAGACAGATGGTTTTAGTGCAGAATTCATAATTCTACCAGACCTTAAAACAACAGCTAATTTCAAACCTCCTCAAAATATTCCAGAAAATAGAAACTGAAGGAACATTGCTAAACTCATTTTATGAGATCACAGTCACCCTAATACACAACTACATAAAGATTAAACAGAAAGAGAATTACAGACCAATTTCCCTCATAAACATAAATGCAAAATTACTCAAAAAAATACTTGGCAACCAAATCTAAGAAAACATCAAAAAGATCATCCAGCATGATCAAGTAGGCTTCATCCCAGAAATGCTAGAATAGGTAAACACATGAAAATCTATGTATTATACTATATAAACAAACTTAAATAGACAAAACACCATGATAAAAAAGCCTTTGATTGAATTCAACAACCCTTCCTGACAACACTCTTGGAGAGATCAGGGACACAAGGGAAATACCTAAGTATAATAAAGGAAATTACAGCAAACTTATTGTCAATATCAAATTTAGATGTGATTATGAAGAGAAATGCAAAGAAACTCAAAGCAATTCTACAAAAATAAGAATAAGTCAAGGCTGTCGACCCTCACCTATATCTATTCCATATATTTCTTGAAGGGCTAGCTATAGCAATAAGACAACTAAAAGAGAAGAAGGGGATACAAATAAGAAAGAAAGAAGTCAAAGTATTGCTATCTGCAGATTATAATGATAATAAACATAAGCAGCCCCAAATCTTACTGGGGAACTCTTATAACTGATAAACACCTTCAGCAAAGTAACAGGATATAATATTAACTCAAAAATCAGTAACCTCCTATATATAAATGACAATTAGGCTGAGAAAGAAATCAGAAAACAACACCTTTCACAATAGCTGTAAATAATATCCAATATACTGAGATAATTCTAACCCAGCAAGTGAAGACTTGTATAATAACAACTTCAAGTCTTTGAAGATAAAAATTGAAGAAGATGAAAGGATTACCGTTGCTCATGTATCAGTAGGAATAATTGTAAAACTAGCCATTTACCAAAAGATTCAATATGTTCTCATCAAAATTCCAACACAATTCTTTACAGATCGTGAAAGAACAAATACTTAACTTTCTATGGAGAAACAAAAACCCAGGATAGCTAAAGCAATCCTGTATAATAAAAGATCTTCTGGCTGTATGACCATCCCTGATTTAAAGCTGTCCTATATAGCAGCAGTAATAAAAACCACATGGTCTTGCGTTAAAACAGACTCTCAAATGTAATCAAATGGAAAACCCAGAAGTAAATCCATGCACCTGTGGATACTTGATTATTGACAAGAAAATAAAATTATACAGTGAAATAAAAAAGAAAGCATCTTCATCAAATGAGGCTAGCCTAACTAGATGTCTGCGTGTAGAAGAATACATATAGATCCATGTCTATCACCCTGCAAAAATCCAAGTCCAAGTAGATCAAATATTTGAACATAAAACCAGAAACATTAAGCCTGAGAGAAGAAAAAGTGAGGAATAGCCCTGAAAGCATTGGTACAAGAGACAACTTCTTGAGTAGAACACCAATTGCACCAACACTAAGATTAACAATTAATAGATGGGACTTCATGAAACTGAAAATATTCTGAAAGGCAGAGGACACTGTCTAAAAGACAAAATGGCAGCCCTTAGAATGGGAAAAGATTTTCACCAACCCACATTTGACACTGGGTTGAAATCCAGAATATGAAAAGAACTCAAGAAACTAGACATTGACAAGCCAAATAATCCAATTTAAAAATGGAATACTGATTGCAACAGAGAATTCTTGGCAGAGGAATCTCTAATGGCTGAGAATCACTGAAAGAGAATTTTAACATCTTTAAGCCATGAGGGAAATGCAAATCAAAATGATTTTGCTATTCTATATGACCCACAGAGTTATGAAGGCAGGAGAGCTGTCTCTGCTTCTCACCTGCGTCAGCAATCAGGAGAGTGCTCCTGGGCAATACAGTAGAGGTGGTCCTTGTGATGTAAGTGCAGATGAGCTAGCCTGAGAGCAGGATAGAAGAGATGGCCCCACTCTTTGCCATCTGCAGCATTGAGTGGGATAGCTGGAACAGTGATAGAAAGCTTGACCTGGTGGTGTGAGTGAGTGCAGGAGAGCCAGTGGTCTTACCCAGTGGTCTTACCACCCAGACCCAGGTACAGGGTTTTGATATGACTCCAAGAGCTTACCCTATATATTAACTGCTGGTGTTAAAGAGTTTGTCCTGCAGATCCAAAGTTGTGGGATCCCCATGACACAGGGTAACAAATGTATGTCTGAGAGAAGTCCCAGTGAGGATCCAGCATTAATAGTGTGGTCCAGGCCAGAGGCTTTGAAGCCAACCAATGGCTCATTGTAATGAATATTTGCAAGTAAAATGTGTGAACAAAAATGTATACTGTAGGACACACTGAAACACTACAGTTTCCAATACAATAATTTTTTGATTTTGGTTTTCTTTTTTCTATTTTTGTTTTTGTTTTCTTTTGCCAGGGAGGTATCAAAGGCAGAGAGCAGATACAAAGGAGTTTTAAAGTTACTAGAGCCAACTAATATTTTCTGAAGATAATTGTATGCACAGAGTGTAACTTACCAAAAGAGAGTGATTTGCAATGACTGCTGCAAAACGAGAGGGACAGAGTTTATCCATGGTGGTTGGGACTCTGATGATTCCATATGAATACCTGATAGACTTGTTGAATTTTGTGTTTGACATGTTGGGGGAATTTCATTCCTGCTTGGGACCAAACATTGTTACATTGTTTGCCCTATTTTCATTCTTTCCTTTTAGGATGGGGATATTTATTTTGTCATTATATACTGGAAGTGCTGTGTGTGTGTGTGTGTGTGTGTGTGTGTGTGTGTGTGTGTGTGTGTACAGGGCTCACAATTAATAGATTGTCTTGAGTCACAGCTAAAAGTTGAGTTGCTGACTAACTTCATAAGAGACTTTGGAAATTGGGTTTTTGAATAATACCAGAATTTCTAAGATTTTGGAAATGCTTACAGGTAAATTGAATGCATTTTTTTAATTATGAATTGTTCATGAGCCATTGAGGATATGGTGGTTTGAATATACTTGGCCCAGGGAGTGGCATTATTAGGAGGTGTTGCCTTGTTGGAGTAGGTGTGGCCTTGTTGAAGGAAGTATGTCATTGTCCGGGTGAGCTTTGAGACCTTCCTTCTAGCTACCCGGAAGCTAGTCTTCAGCTGGATGCAGATGGATCAAGATGTAGAACTTGCTCAGCTTCTTCTCCAATACCTTACCTACCTAGACACTGTGATGCTTCCTTTCTTGATGATAATGGACTGAACCTCTAAACCTATAAGCCAGACCAATTTAAATATTGTCCTTTATAAGACTTGCCTTGTTCATGGTGTGTTGTTACAGCAATAAACCCAAACTAAGACAGAAGACAATAGTGGAATAATTTTTGGTGCTGGGAGGAAGCTAGATATAGTGCTCATTTAGCATGTAGAGCATCTTACGTTTGATCACTAGCACTACGCACACACATGCGTGTACATACACATGTGCGCGCACGCACACACACACACACACACACACACACACAAACACAAACACACAGTGGGTATTAAGTTGAAGGATTAGCCTGTGATGATTAATCTTATTAAGCTGATACAATTTCAAGTCACCTAAAAAATAAATTTCTGGTTGGTACTTATTGTATCTACCTCAGCAGAAAGACAGAGCATCAATGAGGGATGGGGTTGCTATCCCATGGCCAAAGCTCTGATCCATAATTCTTCCTATCTGAAAGAAATGCAGGGATGGAAATGGAGAAGAACCTGAGGAAAAGAAGGTCCAGCAACAGGCCAAAAGTGGGTTCCAGCTCAAGGGGAGGCCCCAAGACCTGACACCATTACTGAATCTATGGGGAATTCACATAAAGGGACCTACCATGACTGCTCTCCAAAAGACCCAACAAGCAGCTGAGTCAGATGCAGATACATACACCCAACCAATAAACAGAAGCTGCTGACCCCTCTCATAGAGTTAGGGAAAAGCTGAAGGAAGCTAAGGAAGAGGGCAACCCTGTAGGAGGACTAGCAGTCTCAATTAATCTGGATCTCTCAGACACTAGATCACCAATCAGGCAGCATACACCAGCTGAGATGAGACCTCCAACACGTAGAGGACTTTCAGGTCTGGGTTCAGTCAGAGAAGATGCACCTAATCCTCAAGAGACTGGAGGCCCCAGGAAGTTTAGAGGTCTGGTGTGGTGGGTGAGGTGGGGACATGCTTGTGGAGAAGGATGTATTTCCTCATGTGGTGATGGCCCCCATAAAATTATTTTTGTTGGTACTACATAATTGTAATTTTGCTACTATCATGAATCATAATGTAAATACCTGTGCTTTCTGATGGTCTCAGGCAAACCCATGAAAGGGTCATTTGACCACTTTAAAGGGGTCATAACCCCCAGGTTAAGAACCTGTGAACTAAACTCTAAGCTATAAGGGAAACATAATCTGCATTAAAAAATAATTCTTGTAGGTTATGTTATAATTAGACAAATCTTTCAGCATTCACATTAATACATAGGGGATAATTGCAAGAAAGAAAAACAAGGCATTAGAGAATTGAGAATGAGGGTCTTCTAACCTCTGTGGGAAAGAATTGAAATTTGACTTGCTCAACTAGGACTAGAGATGCAATTAGTGATGCCCAAGCAATGAAGAATTGATAATAAAACCAGAGAAACAGGATTATAGAATTTCAAAAAAGGTCAACAATGGATGGACCTGGAAGATATGGTCTTTCCCAGCACAAGGCAAGCATTGGAGCCCCGTGCCCCTGTCCACATGCCTTCCTGAAGACTTTTCCAACTGACAATTTATCTGTATCATCTGCTATATTTTTAAATAAATGGGTAAATATAATGAAATGTTTTGCATTCTATGAGTCACTCTTGAAAACTGGTGTAACACAATGAGGGGAGGTCATAAGAACGTTTATTAAAAACACATGATGGATTAGGGGGCACGGGTCACAATCTGTCTTACAACTGTCATCGCAACTATAAAGCACTCAACTATGACTGAGCTCTCAGTCCAGAAACTCTAAGTTATTTGCTATGTAAATAGTTTAGGAACTGTATGTATTAAGGACAGCCAATTGGTACTTGCTGGAAAATCTACCATGATTTTTTCTGGGAGGGGAAATGTCTATATGACCATACATCCATATTATTTTTAGTGACCTCCAGTATCTGTTGTATTGAATATTTTAGAACCCATTGAAATCCTGACTATTTGTTTGTCTTCCTTTACAATAAAGAAGCCTTACTTCCTAAAGATAGCTGAGGGAATAAACATCAGATTCAGGTCCTGAAGCACAATCACTATGTGCTGAACTTGCTCAACTAGGACTAGAGATGCAATTAGTGATGCCCAAGCAATGAAGAACTGATAATAAAACCAGAGAAACAGGATGGCTGAGGGAATAAACATCAGATTCAGGTCCTGAAGCACAATCACTATGTGCTGGGTATGCCGTGTTTTGCTGACTGAACTTCATGGGGACATAGTTGACATGTCTGTTCTTAAAGAGTAAAAATGGAGTGGTTCTACTCTCTGTACTCCAGCTGTGGGATGTTGACGGGGTCAACAGATATACTTTTATAGAGTCAATTACTAAGTCACTGGCAATTAGAACAAAGCCCTAAAATGAAACAATTTTGACAAATACCATGCAGAAGTCAGATTGGCACTATGTATCAAAATTAAAATTAATACACTCTTTAACTTCAAAGTTCAACATCTGAAAACTTATGTCACACATACACTCTGTCTTGTAAAACAGCACCTTTCAGCCATACCCTGTAGCATTGTTTATAAACCCTAAAGTATCATCTGATTTAACCACCAGGAAATAAATCATGCTGAAAACACTGTTCAGTAGTTAAAGAACATGCTTATAATGTGGAAGGTCCTTGTTCCATCTTCAGCAACACCTTCTATGGATACAAAAGAGATGACTTGTCTGCATATTTCTACATTCGCCTAAAACTCTCACAGCTATAGAACCTCTCTTTGATGAAGGTGCTTTAACTCTTTGAATTGCAGTGCCCTCAATTGTAATATATGGACTTGATCTTGAAGGGAGAGAGAGAGAGAGAGAGAGAGAGAGAGAGAGAGAGAGAGAGAGAGAGAGAGAGAGAGAGAGAGAGAGAGAGAGAAAGAGAGAGAGACAGAGAGAGAGAGACAGAGAGAGACAGAGAGAGAGACAGAGAGAGAGGGGGGGAGAGACTTTTAAAAAAGTGTCTGGTTCAAATTAACAATTTTGTAGAACTAGATAAACATCATTATGTATTTATGTTGATTATTTATATAAACTAATGTCCAGGACCGAGCAAGGCACTGCAGATCAGCATGTACAGGAATCTGTTGTATAGCAAAAATAGCTCTTCTAGGCAGAAAAATGGATGTGAAACCAACAACACTCTTATCCTCAGGGGAACAGCTGCATACAGAGACTCTGTGTAGACACTACTTCAAAGATTAATTTGCTTTCAGATCCTTGAAAACCATTATAAATGGAACATCATGTTAATTCTTTGATCACATAGCTTCTCATTTGAGATTGTAAATTATAAATGTGGTTGCAAACTGTCATTCATTTTTATTTCTTCACAAAAAATTGCTCAAAGATGTTCGACTTTTATTAATGTGTCTAGTAGAGAGGCTGCCAGAATTCAGATTGTATTGTGTGATTGTTATAAAAATACACAATATTTTAAAATATATATTAAAATTCAGGAATTATGCTACTAACTATATTTTAAGGTTTATTTTAGTATGAGTTTATATAAATGTGTATCATTGTCTATATATGTACATATGTGTGCATATACCCTTGGAGGCCAGAGGAAGATTCCCTGGAGAGAGTCCCAGGCCATTATAAACTGTACAATGCAGGTACTGGGAATTGAAATCAGGTTTTCTGAAAGCAGAAACAATTCTTACTGCTGAGCCATCTCTGAAGCCACTACACAACCTCTACAATGTGCAGGCTTCTACAGAGAATCCAGGTTGACTAATCTCTAGATCCATGCCACATGATTTCCTCTGTACATGATTCTCACTCTGTCTGATCAACTAAAAAATTCCCGAAAGGAAATACTGAAAAGATCCGTCCAGGATCTTTTGTTCTATGATTATTCTTTGTTCTATGAATTATTTTTCAAGGATTATTTGGTGATATCTACAAGGTTTGCCTTACCCTAGACTCTGTAATGAATTCCTTCTACATAAGGGATTTATTTCTACATAAGCTTTATATCTGCCTTGGTTTCATACTACAGGACTAGATAATGAGTCACTGGCTGATTCCTTTTGCCTGTCTAACAATCCAGTTTCAGCTTCCATTCTTTCATTTCATCTCATCTTTTAGGACCAGGGGGATTAGAGACTTTCACATTGTACCTGATATCTTGGGTACAGTTGGCTTCCCTATACCACAATCTCTAGTATATATATATATATATATATATATATATATATATATATATATATATATATATATATATATATCATTGGTGTAGCCTTGCACAGACATTTTCTATTAATTGATATCCATGAGGAAGCTGCCTCAGCTCCCTTCATGCTGATGATAATCAGCCAGGTCTTTCCCTGAACTTTTGCAGCTAACTTTGGGTAGAGTCTGTACATATCCACAAAGCTTTCTGGGAAGTTTATTCAAGAAACTACTTTATGTTGTTTCACAGTATCACGAGCCATCTCCAATCACAGCTCTCTTCCTGGCACAGCACTGAGAAGTGTCACTGATAGGAATACTTTCTGGTGTGTAGATCTGGCTTTACATGAACATGGGATTATGATGCTGAGAAAAATATATTCTTCCTCACAGAAGAAATAAATGGTAGTTATACATAAGAAAACTAAAAACAAAGACACTGTTAGTTGAGGATGGAAAAATGTGATTACGGTTTTAGTATCCCATCTTACCACCTCACTGCTTTCATATAATAAAAATGCAGGTTATTAAATATGTTTACTTTTAAGTATTCATTTTTTAAAAAATGTATATTACTGCTGTTTACAAGCCTTTATTATATTGTCACATTCCTCATTTCATAAATTTAGGGGGAAAAAAGGAAAACTAGAGATATTGGCTGAAGCATGTGAAAATTATTCTGGCCTCTTATTCTCCAAAGTGGCCATGCACTGGAAAAGCCTTTTCTGAGTAAGTATGCCTAGCTGTGTCTTTTTACAACTATTTTGTTCTGAAACATTTCATTTATTCATCAATCTAACAGTTTCTTTATTGTCTGGTTTATTTAGCTCTCACCTGGTCTTGTCTTTCTTCTTGCAAGGCCAAAAAGGCAAAAGCAAGTCAAGTTTTAGCTATGTCTCCCCACACACTGTTGTAGCCTTCTTATATCTGGGTAGAAAAAGCTTCATTTTGGACATACCTTTACAGTCCCATCGGTGCTGCCAGTCAAAAGCCTTGTCTTATTTGCATCCAGGGTCATGGTGCTGATCTCTGCATTGCCATGACAACCAGCAAACTGTTTGATTTTCTGCCCAGTTTCTATCATCCAAAAGGACACAGTAGACCCCACATCAGAGCTGATTACCTGGGAGAAAATAACATAGTGGAGAAATTAAATATAGTTTCAGGATCTATGACTTTCATTTCAATAAAAACACCTACACTATGCACTTTCACTGCTGAAAATTAAGGACATTTTGGTAAGGCATTTTCCTTCTATTTGTTAAGCTGATAACATTTCATTTTTCTAGGGCTGAGCTGAAGTCGTGATCTTCTTTATCAGAGAAGGTTGGCATCTGTTTCCTTTACCCATCATTCAGCTAAGTGTCTAAAGGCCATCTTGGCTTAATACCTCACTGCATAAACATATAAATCATTCTCACTTAGTTTAGAAAGACAAGCCTCATGGTTATGGTACTGTGGCATTATTTACTAAACAAAATGAAACTTTTTATTTGCGATCTACTCCCATATAGCATTAAAGAGAGAGGCATTTTTCTAGTCATTATCGAAATAGTTAATTTCAACAAGTTACTGGAACTGTTGTGGTTTTATGCCATTACAACTTCTCTTTCTCTTTGCTCAGATTTGTGTGTGTGTTACAATTATTTGTGTGTCACTAAAAACAAAGAGCACAGGTTAAATAAAAATGCACATATACACTTCAAGAGGAAAGCAATAAACCAATGCTAGGAGGTACAAGACTAAATATGATAAAAATGATAATATGAGGGTTTGATAGAACCAAGCCAACAGCTTCTGTCCTCTTAATAAAGAACACACCATGTGAGGCACCTTTTTGCTAAAACCACTCTGCCAGTGAATCTGTAGAGATCCAATTTATGAATGAAAAATGGTAAGCATATAAATACGTAGACAGTAATTTATCTATGGTAATAACTAGATTTTGAGAAAATGAGTATTTCCTCTTTTGGTTATGGGGTAAGCTTCATCCTTCAAATGTAAACTTACTGAGAACAGTTTATATTGTTATAATCACATGTGTTGGGGGAATCTAATGTACCTTAGAAAAGATGGAATTGGTGGCAATCATAAACTCATCCATGCATTGTACAGATACTTGCTGAGCCACTAGACTGTGGTAGGAGGATGTTAGTGACTGATTTCTGCTATCAAGGACTCTAAATCTATGTATTTAACACTGCAAGGAAGGTCTACAGAGATGACTCAGTCTACAAAGAACTTGCCACAGTAGCACAAAGACCTTAGTTCTAGTCTCAGCACTCATTAATAAAAGACTTGGACATGGCAGCACGTTGCACCAATTATCCTACTGATTATTTCTAATCTTATAAAGCACTTTTGGACCACGATTTTACTAATAATTTTTGTTAGTTCTTGTTTTCCAGATTTAATAATTAGTTTTGCCACTCATGAAGACACTGGCATAGTGTGGTCTACTTTTACTCCATTATAGAACTCCATGAAATTTAAAATATTGCTTAGAAGAGAAGAGGACTTCTTATTGAGAAGCAGTAAGGAATTCAATGAAGACCAATCTTACAGTATGTGAACAACAAAAAGGGTAGATGTCTTAGGGTTTCTATTGTTATGGTAAAACACTATGACCAAAAGTAGTGTGGGGAAGAAAGGGTTCTTTTTGCCTTACAGCTTATAAGTATGTCACAGTGAGATGCCAGGGCAGTAGTTGAAGGCAGGAATCCAGAGGACTGAGGCTGGATTGCTGTTTACTTGTTCTTCATGGTTTTCTCAGCCTCGTTTCTTCTAACCCTGAGAACCATCAGCCTAGGAGTAACAGTGTCGACAGTGGATGGCCCTTGTCTTATTAACTGTTCCGTGCTATAATTACTACCATGACCAAAGCACCTCATAAAAAAATACGGGCTTCCGTATAGTTTTAGGGGGTTAGTGAATGATCATGACATGGAGCAGACAAGCATGGTGATAAAGCAGTAACTCAGAGCTTCATCCTGAATGGCAGCAGCAGCAGAGACAGACAGACAGACAGACAGACAGACAGACAGACAGACAGACAGACAGAGACAGGCACTTGAGACACTCTGGGCCATGGGCTTCTGGGCTTCTTTACCTTGAAAATCTACTCCACCCCATCCCAGTGACACACCACCTCCAACAAGGCCATATTTCCTAATCATTCCTAAATAGTTCCACTAATGGAGACTGATCATTTAAACACATGAGCCTATGGAGGCCATTCTCATTCAAACTGCCACAACCTCACATATCAATCATTAATTAATGAAATAACCTACAAGCTTGCCTATAGTCTGGTCTTATGGAGACTTTTTTTTCAATTTATGTTCCCTCATCTCACGTGATTCTAGCTTGTGTTGAGTTGATATTAGCTAGAACATAGTCATTGAAAGCATGATTTAACAGCAGCTGTGATTGTTTGGATAGGATATTCATAAGACTGGTTCTATCTATAGTCAATTATGAATTGAGGAAGGGTTTATAGAAGGTCCAACCTCTCCCTAACAAACTTTGGCATTAAGTTTTGTATCCAACTGTGTGATACAGTGGAAAATTCCAAACTTGTTATAACACAGACAATTCTCGTTGAAATAAGAGTCACAAAACAAATAGATGTGACACATGTAACATACAGGCAGAAGAGAGTATGCCAGGAGGATAATACAGACTAAAGTGGGTGGGGTTAAGAGTAGTCAGAGTATATTAATTACATACATATATTCAATTGTCAAAAAATTCAAGAATTAAAAAATGAGAGGAAGGTCATTAATATTTAAGAAGAAAAAACTGTTACAAAGGCTTTTGTTTTAAAGGTACCTCTAACAGAAGAAAGAGAACAAAGCAGGGCTGCAAGACGACCACGTAGTGCTTACTAGAATCATCCATGTAAGAGTGTCTTGCCTATTGTTGGGCACCAGTGGAAGGAGAAGCCCTTGGTTCTGCCAAGGTTGTACCCCCAGTGTGGGGGATTATTGGGGGTTAAGGGGAGGGTGGTTGGGAAGGGGAACATCCTTATAGAAGGGCAGGGGGAGGGGTTAGTGGGCTGATGGACAGGAAACTGGAAAAGGGAGTAACATTTGAAATGTAAATGTACCCAATTTAATAAAAATGGAAAAAATATTAAAAGTGCCATTATAATATTAGAAGAAGAGGAAGAAGAAGAAGAAGAAGAAGAAGAAGAAGAAGAAGAAGAAGAAGAAGAAGAAGAACAACAACAACAACAACAACAACAACAACAACAACAACAACAACTGTCGCCAAATAACCCGGCAGTGCCTCCTCAAGAGGCTTTCCCAGCTAATTAACTAGGCCAAGAAAAGCTGAGAGCAACTCAGAGGACACACCCTCAGTGACAAGACAAACAGTTTATCAATGTGCTGTGCCCAATGTGAGGGTTATGGAAAATGTGGCAACAGTGAAGGGTTTCTGAATGTGCATTAAACAAAAATTGACTCAAAAAAAAAAAAAGAGTTTCTTGGCTAATCATGTCATTCCCAAGGTAGAAAAGAAAGGGGACTTTGAAAGAAGTGACAAGACATTGGTAAAGTTACCTCAGAAGAACCAGAAAAAGAGTTTGGATCACCATGCTTTTAAGCCTTGTCCTCTGAAATTATAATTCTGATTAAATGATTCTTTAAATGACATAAAAACATTATTATTAAAGTAAGATGAAACTTCAAAGCTGAATGACTTGTATTTTTGACATAATGTGGCAATACTTCATCATCCCGAGTACATGACTATTTCCACTTGATTTTGTTGTATAATGACCCAGATTCTCCAGCAAATGCTCAAGTTTGACTGTTTCCCCAGTTAATTGTCAGAAAGTGGGCATGGAGTTCAGGCATATTAATTAACCTGTGTAGGCTCACTTTACCCATCTGTGATGCAGAGATAATTAAAACAGCTATGCCAAACATTGTTAAAAGACTTAAAGAAGCTAATAGTTGTTGATTTATAACTCTAACATATGGTTTTGCTGCAAAGAGGCTATAAAAGTTAGCCATGTTACTCTTTTAAGCTGTATTTGTTTGGCCTGTTATGTGACTAATTCTCCTTCACATTCAAATGAATTTAAGAAAAGTAATATATAACTTTCTGCTACCACAATAATGAGTGAGGATGATTATAATTTTAGAAACTAGATTTCAATGTACACTGAAATTTCAGATTATGTCATGGCTATTATTACCTTACATAATTATTATTTGTTTTATTCTTTTGTCATTTTATACATATATGAAATGCTTTGATCTTATTCATCCTCTGTGTTACATCTCTCAGCCCCTTTCTACTCCTAATGAACTCCTTCTTCAAGCAAGTCTTCATCCCATCATGTCTTGCACTTCTCTTGTGTGTGTGTGTGTGTGTGTCTATCTGTCTCACACACACACACACACACACACACCGAGAGAGAGAGAGAGAGAGAGAGAGAGAGACATGCACACGTCTCTGTGTGACATGTACTATATTTACAGTTACCTGTATTAGCAAGGGAGGTTATTTAATTGAGCAACGATGGCAACTTACCAGTCCCCACAGCCCTGAAGAGTGTGATTCACTCTCCATCAGCAACTATTAATGAAATCTCCACAACTAGGATGGGGCTTCAGGAGCTTCTTTTACAACCATGATGGATTATTGAGAGGTCAAGTCTTACGCAGGTTTTTGACAGGTAAACACATCTGTTTTAAATTACTTCATAAAATCACCACATGATGTACAGAAGACAGTGTTATGTAAATCTAAGGAGTTTAGATTCTATACTCTATAAAGAAATGCAGCTTTTTCTAAGCAGGAGGAAAATGTAAGATGGTGACCTTTTTAAAAAAGGCTAATGCTTGTGAAGGAACATAGGATTTTAAGTAGCTATTACATGCTATGCTGTTCGGTACTGAAAGGTGAATATTCCCCAACAGATACACACATGAAAGTTCAGTTTTAAAATCCATGCCAAAAGATTTGCCCCACTACCCTTTCACCTATGTGGACATTTGTTCTGGCATCAGTACTGTTCATCTCTCGCTGCTTTGAACCTCCCTCCCCATCCCTCTGCTTGAGCTCAGGCACACTAGTCATCAGGCACACTAGTCACACTACTCATCAGATTTCGTCGCCTTCCTCTGCTCCTTCAGCAATGTTGCATGAAATCTGAACCAAGTGAGACAACAGCAGAGGGTCAGCCTAACTCCATTATGTGGTGATTTGCCTTCCGCTGCTGTCAGCAAGAAAGCAGTGCATTGAAACCAACCATGTCACAAACATACAACTGCTTTAATTCAAATCTGCTCTTTTAGGGCAACATTGGCGCATTCGAATAAAAATGGAGCTGAGAAGATTTCATGTTTAGTAACAGAAGAGTACGATTAATGTCAGTTGGCAGATTAGGAAAGTAATTTAACCACAGGCCATTAGGGACTTTATTTTTAGCTAGTTATTGTTGTCCGTAATAAAGCCAAAGAATAAATACTGGTGACATACTGTTGTGCTTCATTGTGATGACAGAAAATTTCTTTAATTATGCAGTTTAAGCCCAGTTGTATTTTATCAGAGGAGTAAGCCACAGGCAATGTTGACTTACCCTTCACCTGCAGAACAGAAGTGGCCCCACCTAATATCCGCATTCCAGTGCAAATGGGCCTCACGTGCAGAGCAGATCTGCTCTGACAAGAACAAAATCCATTTTATGTACCTGAGATAATAAGTGTCTAGGAATATATGGGCTCTCTCTCTGTGCCTCTCATCTGAGGCTGTCACAGTTAATCAGACAATTGCAAGAAATTGGAAGCTATATCCACATCACCTAATTGTCTTCTTGCAATTCCACAAATAGCAGGCAAAGTGAATCATCTTTCATATGCATCCCAAGTAGGGGTCTAAGAAACAGCAGGAATCAAAAGTGATAGCAGCAGAACCATTGACTACCAGGCGATGGAGATATTTTACTTAATTGCTGCTTATAAATTTATGTCTTTATTCCCTGCTATTTATGATCCACAAGAAGCAGGTTACTCCCCTCATTCTCATTTTGCATCAGACCACTAGAAGTTACATTTCAGTAAGTAGGGAAACATGGGGAAGGCTGGCATGCTAAGAACTGGCATACATGCTGGATCAGAATATTTTAAGACAATCTCCATCTATAAATTTTGTTTATCAAACATTGCCTTTTCCCAGTTAATTTGTAATATGCTTGTTCGTATTAATTCTTTGAATTCATTTATCACCCACAATGTGCAAGGCTGAGTATCTAATACTTCCCCAAGATAATGAAATATACTCAGTACTTTTTGTGAGAAGGAAAAAAGCAAGGGAAGTGGGGAGGAGAAACAAAAGGTAAATGAAGAAGGTTGATAAAGGAAGATAGGAAAAAGAATTTAAATGATGCTGGGTAGTCTTAAGAATCTGAGAGCAATGTAGCTCACATGAAAGCAGAGAGTACTTGGGATGGGTTTGAAATTGAGGTAAGACCTTACTGGCATGGAGGATGACTGATGCAGATAACTGGGAGGCAAAAATTTCGGGCAACAGAACTAGCAATGCAAGAACCCTCCAAGTCATAGCAAGAATGCACACAAAGCCTATGTAATGTGGTGGGGGGAAGAAGCCACTGGTTGAAGCTACAGCGTGTATGACAAAGAGATCCACTTCGCCACTACAACAAAAGCACTTACTATAAGGTATATTCTTGAACACTTAGAATTATTAAATATATATTATATAGTCATTTAAAGGAACATCATATATAGAATAATACGCACACATATAACACATGTATATGTGTGTGTGTGTGTGTGTGTGTGTGTGTGTGTGTGTATGTGTGTGGTATGTTCATTTGTATAAGAATAAAATAATTCATGGATCCTACCTCTCCTGTAGTTCTATCCAGAAATGTGTTCATAACAATACATTTCCCTATATGGATTGGGAATCCCAGTAAGGTCAGTCCTTGCATAAAACCAGAATTTGAATTAAAAATGGGTTGGATTTGGTAGGGCAATGGCTGAAGAGGCTAACCAGCCATTTTAGTAAACTGATCTCAAAATAATGGCTGGTGGATCAACACACGCAGAAAATGGGTTCCTCTGTGAGAGTCTAATTAAAATTTCAGTTCCCTTTATGTGACACAGCATGGTGACCAGCCTCTCTGAGCTGTGGCTTCCCTTCTAGGGCCCAGTACTACTATGGAGCCTGCCTCTGAGGTCATGAAAGAGGCTCTTTGCAGTTCTGGAACCTGGTGGTAAAAGTCACTCCTGCAGGACCCAGTCTATGACCCTTGCTTCTGCTTCTCGGGTGAGTGAGGGGGAGCTGACAGGATGGACCCAGGTTCTTACTTATTTTTCATGGTTACCGGCAGCAGCAGAGCAGTCCCCAGGGATTTTGGTTACCTATTTTATTGATGCTTAAAATTGCCAGGTGTCCTTGCCTCTTAGGCATGGAGGACCGTGAGGAAACCAGTGAAGAAACTCCTTTGTGCCTCCTAGGTGGAGTTGGTGGGAAATTACTGGTCAGAAAATTTCTGTACATATTTCATTTCAAAAACAGGCAACCCGGATGTAGATCGCTCCTGAGAGACACAGCCAGAATACAGCAAATACAAAGGCGAATGCCAGCAGCAAACCACTGAACTGAGAATACGACCCCCGTTGAAGGAATCAGAGAAAGAACTGGAAGAGCTTGAAGGGGCTCGAGACCCCATATGTAGAACAATGCCAAGCAACCAGAGCTTCCAGGGACTAAGCCACTACCTAAAGACTATACATGGACTGACCGTGGACTCATAGGTAGCAGCAATGAATATCTTAGTAAGAGCACCAGTGGAAGGGGAAGCCCTGGGTCCTGCTAAGACTGAACCCCCAGTGAACTAGATTGTTGGGGGGAGGGCGGCAATGAGGGGAGGATGAGGAGGGGAACACACATAAAGAAGGGGAGGGGGAGGGATTAGGGGGATGTTTGCCCAGAAACCAGGAAAGGGAATAACACTCGAAATGTAAATAAGAAATACTCAAGTTAAAAAAAAAAAAACAAAAAAAAAAAAAAACAGGCAACCTCCTTGCCTGACCCAAAGAAGGGCTTTTCTGTTTCAATTAATAAAACCTGAGGTAGTCTACCTTGTCCCTCTCAGTCACTCCCAGAAACCCACCTCTGGATTCATAATCAAGCTTTTAGAAACATATTTACATTGTATACATTATAATAAGAGCAACATTTACATTATAAAAATGAATAAAATAACCCTGAAAGATGCTCATCAAATTCATACCGCTTGCCTCCAAAGGAAATATCTGAGTAGGAAAGTAGGAAGAGGGTAATACACACACACACACACACACACACACACACATATATATATATATATATATATATATGTATGTATATGTATATATATATTTGCTATATTTTTGTCCTTTTATGAGCATGTTATGCCTTCCAAATATGCAATAAGTATGTGTACAGGTGAGCATACAACCATGTGTGTGCATGTGTGTGCGTATAGATATGTGCATTCCTGTGTATGTATCTTTGTGTATCTCTCTCTTTCTCTCTCTCTCTCTCTCTCTCTCTCTCTCTCTCTCTCTCTCCCCGTGTGTGTGTGTGTGTGTGTGTGTGTGTGTGTGTGTGTGTGTGTGTATGTGTGTGTCCTGGTACAATGTGTAAGGCTGCGGTAGGCAGTAAGCCTTTATCATGCAGCCTCAGGATTGCTTTATAATCAGTTACAGTTTTGATCTGACCAATGACAAAATCTTATGTTAATTAAAAATTCATGCCACCTGTAGCCTAACAATAAGGCATCAAAAAAGAATAGTGTGATTAGTGTTCTTCTCTGTTCTTTTAAAGGGAATCTTACAGATTCGGCCCTGAACACAAATACTAAGAAGGTGGTATGTCTTCTAAGGTAGAGATAGCATTTCCTCAATTCTACCTTAACTTTTGCCCTTAATTGTGTAATTACCAAGAGAGGTAACACTTAAACTGTTGGTAATCTCAAACAATTCAATCCTTCTCTATCCCCTCCAAAATAAAAGACATGCAAAAGAAAAGCAGGGCCTGTGGCTTTATATTTAATGAATTATTTCAGTTGAGACTCGATCCTCAAACTCAGTGCCATTCGAGATAAAGTCACAAGTCCAACTCTGCAAATTTGCATAGCCCATGTCCTATGGTAGCTTATAGGGACACAGACAAGGCTGTTGGGAGCACTGAAGGAAGCCACCACTGTCAGTGGGATGCCTTGAAATGACCATAGATGAGATTAATATGTGTGCTCCTAGAGGGCAGACAATGCTAAAATTCAAGAGGCAGGCTCTGTATCTAATTATAAAATATGGACATCCTTTAACCTAGAAATCCATTTCCAAGAATTTCCCCTAAGCAATAAAATCATGACTATGAATATATTTATATAGAAAAACATCATAAGGGCAAAATAACTGTCAAAATGGATTCGTAAAATAAGATAACAAGAGATATTACAATGCCTTTTAAAAATATTATGAGGTAGGTGCTGGGGAGTTGATTTATCAGGTGAAATGTCAGATATCAAAATATGAGGACCATGGTTAGCACTCATGTAAAGGATATGTGTGCATGGTGACCCATCTTTAGTCCCAGAGCTCTGGAAGTGGAGAAAGAACTCTCAGATCAGACTGGTTATTGCAACTAATAAAATTGATGTATTATAGGTTCATTGAGAGGTTCTATCTCAGTAAATATATCGAGGAAGACACCAAATGAACAACCTCTGGTCTTGGAATACACACACACACAGAGCACGGGGGGGGGGGGCAGAGACAGAGAGACAGAGAGAGGGAGGGAAGCAGAGACAGAGAGACAGAGACAGAGAGAGACAGACACAGAGATAGACAGACACAGAGACAGAGACATAGAGACAGATAATATTACTTAGTTCTAAAGAATATTCCAATATATTATTGAATTTAAAATGTAGGTCACACAGCCACAACTGTGTGAGATAGTCTCTTGCACAACGTGGTTTTAAAACTTGTTGATGGCAGCCTAAAAGCAGCTGCTCAGCTGGCTCTCAAACCGAAGCCTTCAGCTTGCTGCCTTCACACCACACTTCACCATGTCCACCAGGGTGACTGAGAAATCTTACAAGACGTACACCTCTGACCCGGGACCTTCAGCAGTTGCTCGTACACAAGTGCACCTGGTGCCCACATCAGCTCTTCCAGCTTTGTCCGGGTGGGCAGTGAGCCCTGTGAAGTTGGAGGTGGTCCCCAACATCCAGGCTGTGTTCATTCAGAAGAAGGAGTAAATTAAATACCTTAACAATAAGTTTGCCTCCTTCACTGACAAGGTATGATTTCTGGAGCCGCATAACAAGATGGCAGAGACGTCTTGTTGCTGTTGTTGCCTCAACAGAAGACAGCAAGGAGCAACACGGACTCCATGTTTGAGAGCTGTATCAGCTTCCTTCCCAGGCAGCTGGAAGCCCTGGGCCAGTGGAAACTAAAACTGGAGGCAGAGCTCGGCAACATGAAGGGCCTGGTGGAGGACTTCAAGAATAAGTATGAGGATGAGATCTACAAGCATACAGAGATGGAGAATTAATTAGCGCTCATCAAGAAGGAATTGGTGGAAAGGACAGACCGGATAAACAGTTCTCTGCACCCAAATCCCTTGGGAGGGAGAGCTAAACCTACAGGGAGGCAGACACGCCTGGGAAACCAGAAGAGACTGCACTCTGCACACATCTCTGACACCAGAGGAAAACACCAAACACCATCTGGAACCCTGGTGCACGGAGGCTCCCGGAAACGGCGGCGCAGATATTCCTGGTTGCTGCCGCTGCAGAGAGCTCATAGGTAGAACCCTACGAGCAAACTTGAGCCTCGGGACCACAGGTAAGAACAACTTTTCTGCTACAAGAGAACTGCCTGGTGAACTCAGGACACACAGAGGCAAAATTCCTCTAGGACCAGGCACGTCCTGTGTTTACCAGGAGTCCCAAACCCGTGGATCCCGGCCCGCAGCAGCTCTCTGCTCCCAGACCCCGTGGGAGAGAGACCTCACCGCCTGGTCAGGTGACCACTCCTGAGGCTGCAGAGTGGAAGAGACCACCAACACTGCCCACCCATGCCCACATCCCTGGCCCAAGAGGAAACTGTACACGGCCTGGCCTCTGGGTTCCCGTGGGGGAGGGCCCAGGAGCAGCAGGACCCCTGCGCCTGAGACACCGCCGGAACCTGAAAGGACAGACCAGATAAACAGTTCTCTGCACCCAAATCCCGTGGGAGAGAGAGCTAAACCTACAGAGAGGCAGACACGCCTGGGAAACCAGAAGAGACTGCACTCTGCACAGATCTCTGACGCCAGAGGAAAACACCCCACGAGCAAACTTGAGCTCCGGAACACATGTAAGACCAACTTTTCTGCTGCAAGTGAGCTGCCTGGTTAACTCCAGACACAGGCCCACAGGAAAGGATGAAGACCTGTAGATAGGAAAAACTACACGCCCGAAAGCAGAACACTCTGTCCCCATAACTGGCTGAAAGAAAACAGGAAAACAGGTCTACAGCACTCCTGACACACATGCTTATAGGACAGTCTAGCCACTGTCAGAAATAGCAGAACAAAGTAACACTAGAGATAATCTGATGGCGAGAGGCAAGCACAGGAACCCAAGCATCAGAAACCAAGACTACATGGCATCATCGGAGCCGAATTCTCCAAGCAAAGCAAACACGGAATATCCAAACACACCAGAAAAGCAAGATCTAGTTTCAAAATCATATTTGATCATAATGCTGGAGGACTTCAAGAAAGACATGAAGAACTCCCTTAGAGAAACACAGGAAAACATTAATAAACAAGTAGAAGCCTACAGAGAGGAATCGCAAAAATCCCTGAAAGAATTCCAGGAAAACACAATGAAACAGTTGAAGGAATTAAAAATGGAGATAGAAGCAATCAAGAAAGAACACATGGAAACAACCCTGGATATAGAAAACCAAAAGAAGAGACAAGGAGCTGTAGATACGAGCTTCACCAACAGAAAACAAGAGATGGAAGAGAGAATCTCAGGAGCAGAAGATTCCATAGAAATCATTGACTCAACTGTCAAAGATAATGTAAAGCGGAAAAAGCTACTGGTCCAAAACATACAGGAAATCCAGGACTCAATGAGAAGATCAAACCTAAGGATAATAGGTATAGAAGAGAGTAAAGACTCCCAGCTCAAAGGACCAGTAAATATCTTCAACAAAATCATAGAAAAAACTTCCCTAACCTAAAAAAAGAGATACCCATAGGCATACAAGAAGCCTACAGAACTCCAAATATATTGGACCAGAAAAGAAACACCTCCCGTCACATAATAGTCAAAACACCAAACGCAGAAAATAAAGAAAGAATATTAAAAGCAGTAAGGGAAAAAGGTCAAGTAACATATAAAGGCAGACCTATCAGAATCACACCAGACTTTTCACCAGAAACTATGAAGGCCAGAAGATCCTGGACAGATGTCATACAGACCCTAAGAGAACACAAATGCCAGCCCAGGTTACTGTATCCTGCAAAACTCTCAATTAGCATAGATGGAGAAACCAAGATATTCTATGACAAAACCAAATTTACACAATATCTTTCTACAAATACAGCACTACAAAGGATAATAAATGGTAAAGCCCAACATAAGGAGGCAAGCTATACCCTAGAAGAAGCAATAAACTAATCGTCTTGGCAACAAAACAAAGAGAAGAAAAGCACACAAACATAACCTCATATCCAAATATGAATATAACAGGAAGCAATAATCACTATTCCTTAATATCTCTCAACATCAATGGCCTCAACTCCCCAATAAAAAGACAGATTAACAAACTGGATATGCAAAAAGGACCCTGCATTCTGCTGCCTACAGGAAACACACCTCAGAGACAAAGACAGACACTACCTCAGAGTGAAAGGCTGGAAAACAACTTTCCAAGCAAATGGTCGGAAGAAGCAAGCTGAAGTAGCCATTCTAATATCAAATAAAATCAATTTTCAATTAAAGGTCATCAAAAAAGATAAGGAAGGACACTTCATATTCATCAAAGGAAAAATCCACCAAGATGAACTCTCAATCCTAAATATCTATGCCCCAAATACAAGGGCACCTACATACGTCAAAGAAACCTTACTAAAGCTCAAAACACACATTGCACCTCACACAATAATAGTAGGAGACTTCAACACCCCACTCTCATCAATGGACAGATCATGGAAACAGAAATTAAACAGAGATGTAGACAGACTAAGAGAAGTCATGAGCCAAATGGACTTAACAGATATTTATAGAACATTCTACCCTAAAGCAAAAGGATATACCTTCTTCTCAGCTCCTCTTGGTACTTTCTCCAAAATTGACCATATAATTGGTCAAAAAACAGGCCTCACCAGGTACAGAAAGATAGAAATAATCCCATGCGTGCTATCAGACCACCACAGCATAAAACTGGTCTTCAATAACAATAAGGGAAGAATGCCCACATATACATGGAAATTGAACAATGCTCTACTCAATGATAACCTGGTCAAGGAAGAAATAAAGAAAGAAATTAAAGACTTTTTAGAATTTAATGAAAATGAAGGTACAACATACCCAAACTTATGGGACACAATGAAAGCTGTGCTAAGAGGAAAACTCATAGCCATGAGTGCCTGCAGAAAGAAACAGGAAAGAGCATATGTCAGCAGCTTGACAGCACACCTAAAAGCTCTAGAACAAAAAGAAGCAAATACACCCAGGAGGAGTAGAAGGCAGGAAATAATCAAACTCAGAGCTGAAATCAACCAAGTAGAAACAAAAAGGACCATAGAAAGAATCAACAGAACCAAAAGATGGTTCTTTGAGAAAATCAACAAGATAGATAAATCCTTAGCCAGACTAACGAGAGGACACAGAGAGTGCGTCCAAATTAACAAAATCAGAAATGAAAAGGGAGACATAACTACAGATTCAGAGGAAATTCAAAAAATCGTCAGATATTACTATAGAAGCCTATATTCAACAAAACTTAAAAATCTGCAGGAAATGGACAATTTCCTAGACAGATACCAGGTACCGAAGTTAAATCAGGAACAGATAAACCAGTTAAACCACCCCATAACTCCTAAGGAAATAGAAGCAGTCATTAAAGGTCTCCCAACCAAAAAGAACCCAGGTCCAGACGGGTTTAGTGCAGAATTCTATCAGACCTTCATAGAAGACCTCGTACCAACATTATCCAATATTATCCAAACTATTCCACAAAACTGAAACAGATGGAGCACTACCGAATTCCTTCTATGAAGCCAAAATTACTCTTATACCTAAACCACACAAAGACCCAACAAAGAAAGGGAACTTCAGACCAATTTCCCTTATGAATATCGATGCAAAAATACTCAATAAGATTCTGGCAAACCAAATCCAAGAGCATATCAAAACAATCATCCACCATGATCAAGTAGGCTTCATCCCAGGCATGCAGGGATGGTTTAATATAAGGAAAACCATCAACGTGATCCATTATATAAACAAACTGAAAGAACAAAACCACATGATCATTTCATTAGATGCTGAGAAACATTTGACAAAATTCAACACCCCTTCATGATAAAAGTCCTGGAAAGAATAGGAATTCAAGGCCCATACCTAAACATAGTAAAAGCCATATACAGCAAACCAGTTGCTAACATTAAACTAAATGGAGAGAAACTTGAAGCAATCCCACTAAAATCAGGGACTAGACAAGGCTGCCCACTCTCTCCCTACTTATTCAATATAGTTCTTGAAGTTCTAGCCAGAGCAATCAGACAACAAAAGGAGGTCAAGGGTATACAGATAGGAAAAGAAGAAGTCAAAATATTAGTTTTTGCAGATGATATGATAGTTTATTTAAGTGATCCCAAAAGTTCCACCAGAGAACTACTAAAGCTGATAAACAACTTCAGCAAAGTGGCTGGGTATAAAATTAACTCAAATAAATCAGTAGCCTTCCTCTACACAAAAGAGAAACAAGCCGAGAAAGAAATTAGGGAAACGACACCCTTCATAATAGACCCAAATAATATAAAGTACCTCCGTGTGACTTTAACCAAGCAAGTAAAAGATTTGTACAATAAGAACTTCAAGAGTCTGAAGAAAGAAATTGAAGAAGTCCTCAGAAGATGGAAAGATCTCCCATGCTCATGGATTGGCAGGACTAATATAGTAAAAATGGCAATTTTACCAAAAGTGATCTACAGATTCAATGAAATCCCCATCAAAATACCAATCCAATTCTTCAAAGAGTTAGACAGAACAATTTGCAAATTCATCTGGAATAACAAAAAAACCAGGACAGCTACAACTATCCTCAACAATAAAGGGACGTCAGGGGGAATCACTATCCCTGAACTCTAGCAGTATTACAGAGCAATAGTGATAAAAACTGCATGGTATTGGTACAGAGACAGACAGATAGACCAATGGAATAGAATTGGAGACCCAGAAATGAACCCACATGCCTATGGGCACTTGATTTTTGACAAAGGAGCCAAAACCATCAAATGGAAAAAAGACAGAATTTTTGGCAAATGGTGCTGGTTCAACTGGAGGTCAACATGCAGAAGAATGCAGATCGATCCATGCTTATCACCCTGTACAAAGCTTAAGTCCAAGTGGATCAAGGACCTCCACATCAAACCAGATACACTCAAACTAATAGAAGAAAAACTAGGGAAGCATCTCGAACACATGGGCACTAGAAAAAATTTCCTGAACAAAACACCAATGGCTTATGCTCTAAGATCAAGAATCAACAAATGGGATCTCATAAAACTGCAAAGCTTCTGTAAGGCAAAGGACACTGTGGTTAGGACAAAATGGCAACCAACAGATTGGGAAAAGATCTTTACCAATCCTACAACAGATAGAGGCCTTATAACCAAAATATACAAAGAACTCAAGAAGTTAGACCGCAGGGAGACAAATAACCCTATTAAAAAATGTGGTTCAGAGCTAAACAAAGAATTCACAGCTGAGGAATGCCGAATGGCTGAGAAACACCTAAAGAAATGTTCAACATCTTTAGTCATAAGGGAAATGCAAATCAAAACAACCCTGAGATTTCACCTCACACCAGTGAGAATGGCTAAGTTCAAAAACTCAGGTGACAGCAGATGCTGGCGAGGATGCGGAGAAAGAGGAACACGCCTCCATTGTTGGTGGGATTGCAGACTGGTACAACCATTCTGGAAATCAGTCTGGAGGTTCCTCAGAAAATTGGACATTGAACTGCCTGAGGATCCAGCTATACCTCTCTTGGGCATATACCCAAAAGATGCCCAACATATAATAAAGTCACGTGCTCCACTATGTTCATCGCAGCCTTATTTATAATAGCCAGAAGCTGGAAAGAACCCAGATGCCCTTCAACAGAGTAATGGATACAGAAAGTGTGGTACATCTACACAATGGAATATTACTCAGCTATCAAAAACAATGACTTTATGAAATTCGTAGGCAAATGGTCAGAACTGGAAAATATCATCCTAAGTGAGGTAACCCAATCACAGAAAAACACACATTGTATGCACTCATTGATAAGTGGCTATTAGCCCAAATGCTTGAATTGCCCTAGATGCACAGAACACATGTAACTCAAGAGGGATGACCAAAATGTAAATGCTTCACTCCTTCTTTCAAAGGCGAACAAGAAAATCCTTGGGAGGGAATAGGGAGGCAAAGTTTAGACCAGAGGCAGAAGGAACACCCATTCAGAGTCTGCCCCACATGTGGTCCATACATATACAGTCACCCAATTAGATAAGGTGGTTGAAGCAAAGAAGTGCAGACAGACAGGAACTGGATGTAGATCTCTGCTAAGAGACACACCCAGAATACAGCAAATACAGAGGCGATTGCCAGCAGCAAACCACTGAACTGAGAACGGGACCCCCGTTGAAGGAATCAGAGAAAGGACTGGAAGAGCTTGAAGGGGCTCAAGACCCCTTATGAACAACAATGCCAAGCAACCAGAGCTTCCAGGGACTAAGCCACTACCTAAAGACTATACATGGACTAACCCTGCACTCTGACCTCATAGGTAGCAATGAATATCCTAGTAAGAGCACCAGTGGAAGGGGAAGCCCTGGGTCCTGCTAAGACCAAACCCCCAGTGAACTAGATTGTTGGGGGGAGGGCAACAAGTGGGGGAGGATGGAGAGGGGAACACCCATAAAAAGGGTGGGAGGGGGATATTTGCCCGGAAACCGGGAAAGGGAATAACACTGGAAATGTATATAAGAAATACTCAAGTTAATAAAAAATAAAAAAAAAGAAATAATTGGTGAAGCATATACGAAGAAAGTGAAACTGGAATGCGGCCGAAGGGCTTACTGATGCAGATCCATGAAGAAGAGATCCATAAGCTGCAGTTTCATGTCTGTGGTGTTATCCCCGGACAATAGCCATTCTGTGGACATGGACAACATCATCACTGAAGTTTGTGCCCGTTATGAGGACATCACCAACCTCATTCCGGCTGAAGCTGAGTACCAGATTAACTATGAGGAATTGCAGACCCTATATGGGAAGCACCAGGATGGTCTGTGACTCACAAAGTCAGATCTCTGAGATGAGCCGCAACACCAACTGCCTGCTGATGAAGATTGAAAGTCTCAAAGGCCACAAGGTAGTCCTGGAGACTTCCATGGCTGATGCCTAGCAATGTGGGGAGATACCCGTTAAGGACGCCAATGTAAAGTTGGCTGAGTTATAGGCTGCCCTGCAACGGGGCCAAGCAGGTCATGGTCAGGCAGCTGCAAGAGTACCAGGAGTTGATGACAATCAACATCGATATCACCACTTACTGCAAGCTGCTGGAAGGTGAGAAGAGCAGGGTGGAGACTGGGATACAAAATTAGAGTATCCATATGAAAACCACGAGTGGCTACTCAGGAGGGTTGAGCTCAGCCTATGGGGGACTCACTAGCTTTACCAGCCCTGGCTTCACCTAAACCTCCCTTCAGCCCAGCTTCAGTTCTCTCAGGGACTCCGGTAATTTTAGTCTCACTAAGGCCATAATTATGAAGAAGATTGAAACCTCCGATGGAGTCTGGTATCCGAATCTTCTGATATCCTGCCCAATTGAATGGCCACTGAAATCATTGCCAGCCAGAGCTCCTGCAGCTGCTCAGGGGTCACAGGGGAGAGAGCTGTATGGCAGAATCCAGGGACTAAAAGACTCTGCAGAGGATCAGCCATACACTCTGGTCAACCTAGGGAGGACTTTCCTATGTAAGATATCCCAATGGCCCCTGCCTTCCATCCAAACCCAATTCAATTGTATTTTCCAAAATAAAGTCTCAACTGGCCCTATCAAAATAAACAAACAAAAAAAAATAAAAACATCTTGTTGATAAAGCCTCTGAGGCAGCTCCTTCCTTAGTTGAGCTTCATTATATTGTTTTAGTCTCTTATAATTAGCAGGCAGTGTCTACAGATGTTTTATATGGCTTATTTATTCTAATAGTAAACATATTTATGTCAAAATTCAAGGACACCTAAAGATCCAAGTTGAATAAAATATATTAAAGGTAAAAGACAATTGACGTCATGTTTTGTAAAGTGACATGAACTTTCATCATCAAGATGGGGGTCATTCATAATCATGAAGCAGAAATCTTGCCCACTCTATGTCATATGACATTTAAAATACGTACTTTTTAAAAATTTCCTGTTGTTATGATTTTTTTAAGAAAACCCTCCTTTAAAAAATCTGTGCAAACACTAGGAAAACTGCCCACTGAGTTACTTCAGTTGCTTTAACTCTTTCAAAATGACTTTCCAGGGTCTTCCTCGTCAGGTCTCTGGCTGGCTGTGAGGACATGCGGTGTTTTTAATAGACTCTGTGTGGCTTAGCACCTTCTCTTAGACAGGAGTTGGAAAAAAGAAAAGAAACAACAACACAGAAATAAATAAATTCACAGAACTATGCCAGGCTGCTTTTACTGGAGGCCGAGGTGAGGCTTCCACTCAGAAGCCCAGCTGGAACAAGAGGACATTGAAATGTGGGCAGAATGCTAAAACCACGATAGAAGAGAAGATTGTCGTCAAATCTAGACAAAAGGTAAGTTTTAAAGATGAGACAAAAGGAGATACAGAGTAGGGCCCAATGGTTACATCCCAGACTTCTTAACATCTATCTCCTGACACATGTTTAAAACAAAAGATTAAGGAATTCTAGGAAGTTAGTAAGAGCATCTGATTGCTTAAAGCAGAATTTTTCCAGTAAATAGAACAACAGTCAGGGAATTGCTTTGAAGAGATCAGCAGCCAGACTTAAGAAGGCATCCCTGGAGAGGGCAGCATTATGATTTTCTAATCCTCTAAGATGCACATTTTGGAAAGTCAGGTCAGTATTCTGCCCACCATCCTAACTCCCAACTTTCTATCCCAATGGCTCTCGATACTTTTGATCTTGATATTTCTTCACAGTTTTATAAATCATTGTGCAATCAAAGTAGCTTTCATTTATACACAGTAAAACACATGCATTTGCTACACTGCATAATTAAACTATTAACTGTTAAAACATAATATAAGATCATACATTCCCTTAACTGCCAGAACAATTATTTCATCATGCATCATGTAGACTCTAGAAAGATCTGTTGTAAACTTGCAAAGAAACTGGCAAGAATAATATTCTTGACATCTCAGATTCCCCGAAGATTTGAATCTCCCAAGATTGAGATCATATCGTGAGAACTCTTTTTGACCTTTAATCTGTTCATTATTTATTTGTGACCAAGTGGAATTATCGCTGAGCAGAATCTGTATGTGACCTTCAAGCCTTGTAACAGGTGTAGCCAATCCAGGTTTCCTCAAGAACTCCCAAACTAAAACTGTCCCCCTGAATTCACAGTGCACACCAAACTTTATTCGTGCTCCTGCTGCATTTCCTGACTGGAACTATCTCTTTCTTAGAGATTTCCATGCTAGCTTGCAAGGAACACTGGAAATGCCCCTTAACTCTTTCTCATCTTTTTCTTTATTATTTTTCCATTTTGTGATAAGTATCTACCTAACAGTCAGTCTGATCGTACAATTCAGGCCTGCCCTAGAGAACAGTCTTCCTGAGCTTTTGGGACTTGGCAGATAAAGGTGACAGCTTACTAATCTTTGCTTCATTCCCTACACCTGATACATGTCCAAAAATAGACATATTTGCTTGTTCAGCTATTCTAAAATAGTAACTTGCTACTGACTGATGGGACTGTGTGGAAACCGTTTTCTCTGCACTTCTCTGGGATGAACTCCTATGATGTAATCTCAAAGCATTTTTTTTAGCTTAGTGGCTAAGAAAAGAAGTTGAAGCAATACACAGATCTGTGTGCTTGGATATGCATTCATGTCTTTCAGTTATTGCTGATGTTAAATGTAGCAACAAATAGAGATGCACTTGACTCTCCTTCCTACAGCTTCTTACAAGTGCGTTCCCTTTGTCTCTGTAGCCTGCCTGTGTAACTTCGGCTGATTTTCAACTCCCAAGTGGAAGATTCCAGTACTTTTCTGTGTCCTGCAAGCTGAATTCCTCACCAAATGCGGCTTCATCTTAAAGCTAATCAACAAGAGATCTTAAAGTTCTACACACAAACCTAGCATTTTCACTTTGCAGGTCTCAATTAACAGAACGTTCTCTGGGAATCAAATGCAGCCAGCTCTCAGGGGCTACAGGGAGCCAAATGAACCAGTTGCCTTCATAAAGTTCAGCAAAAACATGTGCGGGGGAATGTTTCTGTGCAGATGGAATTTGCACTGAATTGTTTTGTCAAGGACTTTTATCTCCAAGAATAACCTGAAAACAGAGTGTTTGAAATGGTGACATGACACAATGCTCATTACTAACAAAGTGCTTTCCACCCCATGCACAAAATCTGAACTACTCATTCCTGAGCCAGTGCAGAAGCATCCCTAGCCTTGAAAAGCAAGAAAGGGTTGGAGTTTATTGTTTAATTGGCCACAAGCTGGAGGTCTGCTTTCTGCATCATTCCCACTATGCTGTGCCTGACTGGACGATGGCAGCAGGCTAAACGTCAATGGTGCCTGCTTCTGCCACCAGTCTCACAGCTGACCCCTCTACCAGTTTGCCTGGCCAGGGTCTGTGAGGCATCAGGCCCCAGAAGAGGCAAGCTTCATTGAGATTCAGGTAGCAACCCCATAAGCAAAGGCTGCAATGTCATTAAAGTGGTGGAGAGACAAACAACACCCGGGCTGCATACCAAGTGGAATCCCATTTAACTGAATCATTTTCTTATGAATACATTCCACGCTGCCACTTTGAGCCACTGGTGTAAAATATGCCGGGAAAAAAATTAGGTCTCTGCTAATTACATTTCATGCATATTTCAGAACTTTCCACTCGGATACAAGGGGGTGGTGAACATTAAAAAGGATTTTATAACCAGATTCACCTGCATTTTGGATCAAAATCTGAACTAGAGACCACAGAAGACAGGGTATGATTACATTGTGGGCTGTGTTTCCTTATAATTCTATCAGTGCTGTTGCTGTGACAGACAGAAACTGAAATTCTTCTTTGAATCCACCTGGACACGTATACTGCAGAAGAGCACGAGGCAGTGCAGTCATCTCCTGCCGTGTGCTGTTTACTAGTTTCACCATTGTAGCTTGTATTTTTGAGATTAAAATATAATTACATAATCTCTCCTTTCTGTCTCCTTCCTCTAAACCGTCCCATAAAGTATCTCCTTGCTCTCTTTCAAATTCCTGACCTTTTTCAAAAATTATTGTTACATCATATATATTTTATATACATATATTTGAATGCATATATGTTACTATATATAGATATACTTATACGTATATGTTACATGTGCATATATATATATATGAGTATGTGTTATTAAATATAACCTGCTCAGTCTATATAATGAAACTAGTATGTATAGTTTGGGGGCTGACCATTTCATATTGGGTAACCAAATGCATGCTCTTCTCTAGGGAAGACTATTTCTCTCGCTCTCAGAATTCCTTAGTTGCCTGCAGCTCTTTGTGTAGGGTCCTGTGGTCTTTCCCACATGTTGGCCTGTCTATTCTTCTTGCTCTTGTTCAGTAAAGGACGGAAGAACCTACATCCATCACTCTACTAAACCAACATAATACCTAACTACGATCTAAATATTTATCCTTGTGGTAGCTATTGATCGGTGTGATCCTTACTCTGGATCGAGGAGATTTCTGTTTCTAACAGGAGGCTACTGCCTTTGGTTTTGTTTGCGGTCGAGCTGGGGAAAGGCACCACTGACTGTGGGGAATCGTCGGGAGAGCAGCAGAGAAGAAAGCGTCTTTACCTGTTTCAGGTGCGAATTGTAAAGGACACAACTGACTGCCTTCAAATGGCTCTTCACCCTCTTGCTGGCTTCATTTTTTATGGCCAGCAAGGCAAGCTGATTATTGAAGGAGATAAAAAGTCGTCCATGGGTTTCATCAAAGTGGAAAAGGCACCTGAAGTCCTGACTTTTGGGGAAAGAACAAGCTATCCTTTGAATGGACAGCTGGTGTTGAATATCCCAGAGTCTCAAAACCTGGATGACAGGTGATAACAAGGAAAAATCAAATAAACATGTTAACAACAGGTTCATGGTGTATCTTTCCATTTCTCTCTTGATCCTGCTTGTTGCCTCTACAGGACGGTGAGTTCTACTAGGACACTCCTGTTTTGTGTTTCAATTAACCCTCAAACATGTAAGTTTCTCTAGTGAAAGTATTGAGTGTTCTCCCAGTCTCTGGGACCAGAATATAAGTTTAGGATAGGCTTGGAGTAGGTCAAGCAAAGCTTCCCTAAAAATTCCCATTTATAAACCCAGGAACCTATGAATATGTCATCTTACAAGTCAAAAGGTATGTTTCAACTATGGTTCAGTTAAGAATTTTACGATTGGAAAGTAACCAAAAGTCTTGACAATAGCCTGGGTTAATTGATGGTTCCCATGGAATCCCTTTTGCCAGCAATTCAAAAAGTTATGACTCTGTACCAGAACTAGAACTTTCATCTGCTGACAAAATATGTTCATCTGGGGCTCCATCTTCCCTAATATTGATGATCCAGTTGACATCACCTTCATGTATATATTTAGGAAGTTTCTACCATATTGGGTTTCTTTTACAACCTTGAAATGGCTCTTAGTTTCAGATATGTCTCACCACATTGCCTCCATAATATACATTTTCTCTTCTCCTCCCTGTTTTATCATTCTGTTCCATCCCCCCTATCAATCCAAACTATCTATTTTACTTCCCTTTACTGCGGGAATTCAATCACTCCATCATAGTTCCTTCTTTACACATAACCTCTGTGGTTATAGGGATTGTAGCTTGCTCATTGAAAACTTAACATTCATATCTATATAGAACAAAATACATACCATATCTGTCTCTTTAGGTCTGGGTTACTTCATTCAGAATGACCTTATTTTTCAAGTTACATGCAATTATCTGTAAATTTCATGATTTCAGTTCTTCAATTGTTGAGTAATATTCTATAGTGTAAATGTGCTACATCTTCTTTATCCATTCATTCACGATGTACATCTAGTTTGTTCTCAGTTTTTGGTTATTACTAATAGTGTATGTAGCAAAAGGCCCTATTGCTTAAGACAACACATAAATCATTTGTTGCACACTGAGAAGCTGAACTGGTGCCTACCTACAGTCTTCACCCTTTATTGGCTAGTGTTCAAAGTAGTGGGAGGTAATACAAATCCTACCAAAGGAGATGGGTCAACACCAACCCAGGTACAAATCCTCTCTGATCTATAATGGTGAATTATATGAAGATGTGCTTATGCAGTAATGGCACAAATATTGTAAGAGTAACCAACCAAAAC
This sequence comes from Rattus norvegicus, assembly GCF_021556685.1. NCBI lineage: Eukaryota > Metazoa > Chordata > Mammalia > Rodentia > Muridae > Rattus > Rattus norvegicus. Next base: position 161,908,075 of record NC_141535.1, read on the forward strand.
ATGCTTAGATTTAAAGCCTACTCCATGAGATAGAACTTATCCTTAACACCGTTTGGGTAGCCAAGATCCTGAGATTAGATAGGCCAGAGATAGACCTATAGGAAAAATAAAATACCGGTGTTCTATTAAAGGAATGTAGCAACAAATGAACATTTTGCTATACTCGTGGATCCCTGCCTCACTCAATCATCAACAGAGAAGTTTCCTCCTGCAGTAGATTGAATAATAAATAATAGTAAATATGGAAAACAAAGATGTAAAATGTGACTGAGAGACCATGGACCATTTACTCCTAAATGGGATGTCTCCATCAAGTCTCTCCTCTCATAGTTCTAATAATAGGGCAGAATAGGAGATGAAAAATTGTAAGAGCCAAGGGGGATGAAGAACACTGAAGAAACAAGGCCTTCTGGATACAGCAGAACTGATATAGGAACACACAGGCTGTGGAAGTATGCACAGGTTCTGCACAGGTCTGGACCTGATGAATTCCCAGTGCTGAGAGTAGAAGTACACATAAGTTTCCCTCCCAAACACAGAAACTATCTCTAACAAACCACTCACAAATGAAAAAGCAGTGTTCTCCAACATGGTCTCGCTGGCACTCTTAAGGCCAAACCTGATACACAATACTAGATGACTCAACAATAAATAAACTGAGTAGTATTTTTGGAGGGATTTTTTTCTGTTTGTTTGGTTTTTTTATTTTGAATTTTGTTTGTTTGTTTGTTTGTTTGGCTCATAGTACCTTGTCTAAGTTTTTGTTTTTGTTTTTGGGGGTTTTTTCTTTTGTTTTGTTTGTTTTACTTTGTTTGTTATTTCTGTTTTGTCTTACCCAAGAGGTAATCTTTTGCTTGTATATTCTGGTTTCTGATTTTGTGTTTTAATGGGATTTTTGTGTTTGCCAATGTATTAGTCTCTGTATTATTAAGTGGTTTTGTACTTTTTGTGGGGGGAACATTCTTTTTCTGTTCTTTTCTTTTTTTGTTTTATCCTATTCAGGTTGGTTTGTTTTTATTTTGTCTTATTTTAATATTTTTCTTCATTTTTTAGATATCTATTTGTTTTCTAATGAGAGAGCAAGAAAGAGTGTTGGTTTGGGTGGTTGGGGAGATAGGAAGGAGCTGAAAGATGGGGTACCATCATCAGAATAAAGTGTATGAAAAATTTTTCAATTTTTAATAGAAAATACAACAACAAAATATTTTAAGATTTATGTCTCTATAGAGAGTTGGGTCAATGATTAAGAGCATTGTTGCTCTTCCAGAGGACCCAGTTGAATTCACTACTGGCTGTTAAATTACCTGTAACTTTAGTATCGGGCACTCCTATGCAGAGGTCACCAGAATATACATAACATACATAAATTCATACAAGGAAATTATATATATAATTAAATAAAATAAACCATTAAAATAATCTTTAAGAACCTTAGATTGAAATACTAAATGAATTGTTTGGAAGAGACTAAATAAATATGTTTTTTAATATTGAAGGAGAAAGCAAAGAAAAAACCCAGCAATGTAATGTAAAGCCTTTTTTTCTAATGTTGCTGGCTATGATGATAAATAATAGTAAAATAAAAGCAGAGAAAAGGGCTGATAAGGAAGGGAGTGAGTTTTCACCAGAGCCTCAGAAGGGACATAGCCTTGCCAACATCTAGATTTTAGCCCTGTGATAGTCATGCAGAATATTGCAGAATTCTAATCTATAGGACCCAACCCACCCAGTCTGGTCCACTTGGGACACAGACCACAGAAGTAAATTGCATAGGATTTACATGACCTCCATTGTCTGACTCTAGCCTTGCCATTAGGTCCTGAATACACTTGTGGGACCCCAAGTCATCAGGGTCTTGCAGAAAACACCAGGGAAAACAAGATGCCCAAAGGACAACATAAAAACACAGTCATCAAGAACCTGGGCAATATGACATAATCAGAGCTGAGCTGTTCTGCTACAGCAAGCCCTGGATATTCAAATGAAACTGAAGCACAAGAAGATGACCTTAAATCCTATCTTTTAAAGATGATATAGGTCTTTGATGAGTAAATTAATAAAGTCATTAAAGAAATAAAGGAAATATATTTGAACAGGTAGAGACATTAAAAGTAGAAGAAAAATTCAAAAAAATTAAAAGAAAAAACACATAATCATTTCATTAGATGCTGAAAGGCTTTGACAAAATCCAACACCCCTTCATGTTAAAATTTTTTTTGCAAGATCAGGGATACAAAGCAGGTGCCTAAATGCAATAAATCCATTATACACCAAGCCAATACACAACATCAAATTAAATGGAGAGAAACTGAAAGTTATTCCACTAAAAATAGTGACAAAATTTAGTGACAAGTTAAGGCTGCCCCACTCTCTCCCTATCTCTTCAATACAGTACTTGAAGTTCTAGCCAGAGCAATAGGACAACTAATGGAGATTGAAGGGAAACACATTGGAAACTAAAAAGAAATCTAAGGCACAAAAATGAATCCACACACCTCCCAACACTTGATCTTTGACAGAGAAATCAAAACCATAAAATAGATAAAAGAAAAGCATCTTCAACAAATGGTGCTACTCTAACTGGATGCCTACATATAGAATAGATCCAAATGCATCACGCTACCCAAAACTCGAGCCCAAAAGGCCTCAATATAAAGCCAGATATAATAAATTTAATAGAAGAAACTTGGGAAGTATCCTTTAACTCATTGATACAGGAGACAACTTCCTGAACAGAACACCAATGGCTCAGACACTAAGAACAACAATGAGTAAGACCTCATAAAACTGAAAAGTTTCTATAAGGCAAAGGACACTGTCAAAAGGAGAAAATGTCAGCCTACAGAATGGGAAAAATATCTTCTCCAACTCTATATCTGACAGCTAACCAAAATATATGAAGAACTCAAGAAGTTAGACACCAATGATCCAAAGAACCCAGTTTTTAAAATGTGATATAGCTAAGACTGAACCCCCAGTGAACGTGATTGTTGGGGGGAGGGCGGTAATGGGGGGAGGATGGGGAGGAGAACACCCATATAGAAGGGGATGTTGGCCCAGAAACCGGGAAAGAGAATAACATTCGAAATGTAAATAAGAAATACTCAAGTTAATAAAGGAAAAAAGAAAAAAACAGAAAAATAAAATGTGGTATAAAGCTAAACAGAGAGTTCTTGACAGAAGGAATTTCAAATGGCCAAGAAACACTTAAAGAAACATCCTTTGTCATCATGGAAATGCAAATCAAAATGACGTAGGTTCCACCTTACATCTATCAGAATGGGTAAGATCAAAAAGTCAATGGACAGCACATGCTGGTAAGGATGTTGAGCTAGCAGAATACTTTTTCATTGCTAGTGGAAGTGTAAACTTGAACAGCCACTCTGGAAATCAATTTGTCAGAACATTTGGAATATTTCTACCTCAAGACCCAGCTATATCACTCCTGGACATATAACAAAATGATGTTCCAACATCTCACAAGGCCTTCCCCATCTCAGAGAAGGGAAGGGAGGCGTGGAGAATGGAACTATGTGAAGGGTACTGGAAGGAAAGGAGAGTGGGATATTGAGATGTAAAAAAATAAATAATAATGCATCCCAACATATTGTAAATTTTGTTTTGTTCTACAAAGTCTACTTCCATTTTTAGTTTTTTCATGTTACCTCTCTGCTGGAAATCCGCAACAACAGAGATAAACTGCCAGCAACATGCAAGAACCTGATAGCATGTGAACTCCCTTACATTCTGTAATTTCCCCAACACTATTATTTTCTATACAAATGGATTTTAATCTTAAAAGAACAAAAGAAACAAAAGAACAAAAAACAAACAAACCAAAAAACAAAAACAAAAAAAAAATCCCAAGAAAACGAGTATAGCTAAAGCAATCAATAAATGAACTTCTAGAGATGTCAAAATCTCTGATTTCAAGCTGTAATAGTAGTAACAACCATGTGGTGACATCAAAACAGACCAGTTGGTCAATGAAATAGAATTAAAGACCAAGAAATAAACACACGCATCTATGGAAAAACGATACTTGACAAAGAAGTCAAAACCATACAATGAAAAAGGTAACGTCTTTAACAAATGGTTCTGGTCTGACTGGATGTCAATATATGGAAGAATGCAAATAGATGCATATTTGTCACCCTGTACAAAACTCAAGTCCAAGTAGATCAAGTACTTCAATAGAAAACTAGTTATACTAAATCTAATAGAAGAGAAAGTGAGGAACTGCCTTGAACACATTATTACAGGAGACAACTTCATGAACAGAACAGAAATAGCTCAGGCACTAAGATCAATAATCAATAAATGGGACCTCATGAACCTGAAATCTTCTGTAAGGCCTAGGATAAAATGGCAGTCTACCTAATGGAAAAAGATTTTCACCAACTGTAACATCCAAAATATAGAAAGAACTCAAGAAATTAGACAGCAACAAACCAAATTACACAATTAAAAATGGAGTAGAGAAATAAACCAAGAATTCTCAGCAAAGGAATCTCTAATGATCAATAAACACTTAAAGAAATGTTCAAAGTCGTTAGTCGTTCAGGCAAATGGAATGGAATATCCTGAGAGTGGTGACCCATTCCCAGAAATGCATACATGTTATTTTCATGTTATAAGTGGATATTAGCCATAAAGTTCATGATAACCATGCTGCAATCCACAGACATAAAACAGTTAAAACAGGGAGGACTCAAGAGTGGATGCTTGAATCTCACTCAGAATGGAGTGGATGGAGCGAGGGAACTGGGTGAGAGATATGTTAGGGAGGGAGTAACAGGGGTGGAGATCAGGTGTGGGAAGAGCAGGGGACAAGGGTAAAAGAGCTAGAAGACAGAACAGAAATAAGTGGGGGTGAATTTCTAGAACAGAGCTGAGACCTGGGATGCAGGAGGCTCCAGGAGTATCTGAGGGTGGCCTGGCTGAGGTTCTTGGCAGCTGGAGATATCAAACCTGAAGTAGCTACCTCCTATAGCCAGGAAGGACTTCCAGTGGAAATAGGGAGTCACCAATATCGCCACAAAACCTTCAACCCAAAATGTGTCCTATACAAGATATGCAGGAATAAAGATGGACTAGAGACTGAGTGAACGGCTAGCTAATGACCGGCCAAATTGAGACCCATGCCATGGGAGAGAGCCAACCATTGACACTCTTAATGATATTCTGCTATGCTTTAGACAGAAGCCTATCATTACTGTCTTCATGCAGAGCCTTCATGCAGCTAGTGGAAACAGATGCAGAGACCCACAACCAAACAGTAGGCAGAACTCAGGGAGACTTATGGGAGAGTTGGGAGGAGGATTGAGGGAACCAAAGGAGTCAAAGACATCACAAGAAGACCTACAGAGACAATTAACCTGGGCCCTTGTGGATTCATAGAGATTAAACCAGCAACTGATGCATGGGCTGTTTCTAGGCTCTTACACATTTGTAGTAGATGTGTAGCTTTACCTTTATTTGGGGCTCCTAACAATTGGAATCGGCTGTTTCAGACTCTGTGACCTGCCTTTGGATCATCTTCTCGTAGCTGGGCTACTTTATCTGGCCTCAGTGTGAGACGATGTGCTTAGTTCTGCTGTGACTTGATGTGCCAGGGCAAGTTGGAACCCATAGGAGGCTCCCCTTCTCCCCGGAGTATGCAAATGTGAGAGTGGGACTGGGAGGAGAGTAGAAGGTAAAGCTGAGATGGGGATTTAAAATGAATAAATAAAACTGTGGGTCTTAAATTTGACTTCAAAGACAACTTAGATCTTCTAAAAACTCCCTACTTTTAATCCATTATCTTGGTCTATTAAGTCAGAATCTTTGAAGATGGGCTCAGAAAGCATTTTTAAAAAAATACTAGACCTTGCTTTTGTCCTTACATGAACTGTAGTCTGAAGATTTATGGTCCAGCAAATGCAAATTTCTATGAGCAAGCAGTCTTTGCTTCATAACTAGTGTGTATGACTTGGCTGTAACCCAGATAATGAGTATCCATCTCTTTTTTCTTAGGCTAGAGCCTGTTATTCACACAAAAGTATCCCATCTCATCAAGTCATTTACACAACATGCTGCTCAAAGATACAATTGTTATTTGGGGATTATAAATCCCCCATCCTTTTGTGTTTAAGTCAACCTCTAAAGTAGGACTAAGCAACAGGTCAAATAAGTAAGTAAGGGAATAGAGAGATAACTCAGTTACAAGAGGGCTCACTGATATGCTGATTAGATTGACAACTTGACACAGACTAGAGTTCATTACCTAGAAAAAGGAAACTTCAGTTGAGAAAAATGTGTCTATCCGACTGACCTGTAGGCAAGTCTATGGCACATTTTTATTGCTTAATTGATTGACTGATTGATTATTGCAGGTGAGTGGCTGAGACTACTGTGTGTGGTGCCATAATTGGGCAGGTGGTCTTGAGTTTCACAATAAAATCTAAGCCAGCAGGCAGCTCTCCCCAGTCTCTGCTTCAGTTCCTGCCTCTGCATTCCTGTTGAATTCCTTCCCTGAATTCCTTCAACTAGAGTAGAAATACAAGCCAAGTAAACTTGCTCCTACCCAAAACATCATAGAGTTTATCACAGGAATAGGAATCAAACTAAGACATAGCACAGGAATGGCAACTAGCATTTGAATGCTTCACAACCATGCAACAGCATAGACATAGAAGGTATGACTGCAAACCTAATGATGGAGAGTTGGAAGGAGGAGGATTCCCGAAACTAGCTGATCAACCAAACTAAGCAATTGGTCTCCTTCCAGTTCAGTAGAGACTTTTTTCAAATTAAATAAGATGGACAGTTATGGAATATATCTGACATCAGCTTTCAGCCTATATATATATATACATGAACATATACATACACACACAACAGCATATACATTTAACATATACCGGAACATGTACATACTACTACATATGTGTGTATAGTATGTACATGTTCATATATATATATATATATATATATATATATATATATAAGATATATACATCTGTTGTTTTATTTCATTTGAGACAGTCTCATTTAGTCCATGACTGCCTTAAACTTGAAATGTACCTGCCGATGATCTGAAATCTCTCATTCCTTCTGCTATCTCACAAGTGCTAGAATTAGAGATGTTTATCACCTTGTTCGAAATATATGAATATATTTAATAGTAATTTTATTGTTTATAATTATGTTTTTCTTTTTAAGCATAATAAATAAATTCCTAAAATTCCTTTTAAACAAATGGTTCAACAAATTTATGTAAATTTTATAAATTCTTACCCACATGTGCTATGTCTGCATATATTCTGTTGCCTAGCAACTTATAATGACTACAACAATTCATATTAGTCATGTTCTTGACCTCATGCTTGGTCAAGGTCTGCATGGGGGCTCTTCATTTCATCTCCACCTTTATAATCCTGGAAATAAAAAACTCAATCTTTCAACTTTTATTAAAGTAAAATTTAGCTTTTCACATGACACATTTTCCTTACCTAATTTTACGTCATTTTCAACTATTTAATAAGAAGGATTATAAATTCCACAGCATTTATATGTGGTACAAAGAGAAGCCAGTACATTGAGGTTTTAGAAACTTGGATCCTAGCTTAATCCAACGCAGGTGTATCATCTTACATGCATGAATATTATTTATCCATTTCTTTACCTATCTGTTAAAGTGCTATTGAACACTGTGAAACTGTGTCAGTTGTGTGGAGAATATGGTGAAATTCCTCATCCTGTTCCCTAAATATTCCCAAGTCACCACATTCGAAAGAGTATTGTGAGGGGGATTGGATTAAGCTGTAGGCTAGCACTTTGCAGTCATACTTTCCTGCAGAACACTGCTCCCTGGCAGAGGTTGGCAGAATCGCCATTATTCATACACACACAAACACAACTACAATAAACAATTATTTTTTTACTACAAACATTACCTTTATAAACAAGTAACTGCCTGAATAAGGAGGAACATGAATAAATGTGGGCATGGACAGAGACTGTTTTCAACGCACTTTTGAAAACTGAGTCAGCATCAGATCAGATTCAATTTCAAGTACATGGCTTAAAGGATGCATAATTTCCTAATAATGGCAGAAAAGTGAAGGAGGGAGAGAAAGCTGACTCAAATTATTATACATGGTGAGGTTTCCTTATCTTCACAACGATATTTAAGAAATAGAAAAGGACAGAGGACGTGTGAGGATGTGACTTGCCAGCAGAGCTCTTTCAGTGCAGTGTAGAAGCCTGGCTCTCCTAACTCCGCTCCAAAGTGCATGGCTTAGGCATAAAATAAGACAGGAACTGAAGGTGTCGGCTGCCTTGGACATAAAATTATATAACAGTTCCATTTATAATTAAGTCTTGCGGTAATCTACAAACCATAATCAATAAACTCTTAAAGCACATTTTATTGGACAGGATATTGTCGCACAAAACGTTATAAGGAATACATCAGCTTCAGATTTTAGACTTAACTCAGGTAACAATTGTTTCTTCTTCCAGAGGAGCAATTCAAGGTTGAGGGGAGAAAATGTCACGTTCCTTAATAGTGTAAGTACTGGTTTACCGTCCCCATTTAAGCAAATAACCCCTCTCATGTTCATTCAGACAACCATAATGAACATGGTTAGGCAGACAGACAGACACAAACACACACACACACACACACACACACACACACACACACACGTACACTCCTCTGAAATTCAGAGAGAAAGTTAGAATAAAAAAGAGATTTGGCGTGAGTAGAAGAGGATAGTGGGTGCAAGGAGGTTTGGGTCCAAGAAAATCTGTACATAAAATTATAAAGGAAGAAATAAATTTAATTTTAAAACATCATTTTACCACTTCCACCCCCTCAGAAATAAGAGCATTATTCTACAACTAAGTCCCATTCTCTGACATACATTTTTTCTCCATCTTAATTAAATTGGGTATTTCTTTTTTTTTATTATTATTAACTTGAGTATTTCTTATTTACATTTCGAGTGTTAGTCCCTTTCCTGGTTTCCAGGCCAACATTCCCCTAATCCCTCCCCCTCCCCTTCTTTATGGTTGTTCCCCTCCCCGTCCTCCCCCCGTTGCCAACCTCCCCCCAACAATCTAGTTCACTGGGGGTTCAGTCTTAGCAGGACCCAGGGCTTCCCCTTCCACTGGTACTCTTACTAGGATATTCACTGCTTCCTATGAGGTCAGAGTCCAGGGTCAGTCCATGTATAGTCTTTAGGTAGTGGCTTAGTCCCTGGAAGCTCTGGTTGCTTGGCATTGTTGTTCATGAGGGGTCTCGAGCCCCTTCGAGCTCTTCCAGTTCTTTCTCTGATTCCTTCAATGGGGTCCTATTCTCAGTTCAGTGGTTTGCTGCTGGCATTCGCCTCTGTATTTGCTGTATTCTGGCTGTGTCTCTCAGGAGAGATCTACATCCGGTTCCTGTCAGCCTGCCCTTCTTTGCTTCATCAATCTTGTCTAATTGGATGGCTGTATATGTACGGGCCACATGTGGGGCAGGCTCTGAATGGGTGTTCCTTCAGTCTCTGTTTTAATCTCTGCCTCTCTATTCCCTGCCAAGGATATTCTTGTTCCCCTTTTAAAGAAGGAGTGAAGAATTCACATTTTGATCATCCATCTTGAGTTTCATTTGTTCTAGGCATCTAGGATAATTCAAGCATTTGGGCTAATAGCCACTTATCAATGAGTGCATACCATGTGTGTTTTTCTGTGATTGGGTTACCTCACTCAGGATGATATTTTCCAGTTCCAACCATTTGCCTACGAATTTCATAAAGTCATTGTTTTTGATAGCTGAGTAATATTCCATTGTGTAGATGTACCACATTATCTGTATCCATACCTCTGTTGAAGGGCATCTGGGTTCTTTCCAGCTTCTGGCTATTATAAATAAGGCTGCGATGAACATAGTGGAGCACGTGTCTTTTTTATATGTTGGGACATCTTTTGGGTATATGCCCAAGAGAGGTATAGCTGGGTCCTCAGGTAGTTCAATGTCCAATTTTCTGAGGAACCTCCAGACTGATTTCCAGAATGGTTGTACCAGTCTGCAATCCCACCAACAATGGAGGCGTGTTCCTCTTTCTCAGCATCCTCGCCAGCATTTGCTGTCACCTGAGTTTTTGATCTTAGCCATTCTCACTGGTGTGAGGTGAAATCTCAGGGTTGTTTTGATTTGCATTTCCCTTATGACTAAAGATGTTGAACATGTCTTTAGGTGTTGCTCAGCCATTCGGCATTCCTCAGCTGTGAATTCTTTGTTTAGCTCTGAACCCCATTTTTTAATAGGGTTATTTGTCTCCCTGCGGTCCAACTTCTTGAGTTCTTTTATATTTTGGTTATAAGGCCTCTATCTGTTGTAGGATTGGTAAAGATCTTTTCCCAATCTGTTGGTTGCCGTTTTGTCCTAACCACAGTGTCTTTTGCCTAACAGAAGTTTTGCAGTTTTATGAGATCCCATTTGTCTATTCTTGATCTTAGAGCATAAGCCATTGGTGTTTTGTTCAGGAAAATTGTTCCAGTGCCCACGTGTTCCAGATGCTTGCCTAGTTTTTCTTCTATTAGTTTGAGTGTGTCTGGTTTGATGTGGAGGTCCTTGATCCACCTGGACTTAACCTTTATACAGGGTGATAAGCATGGAACGATCTGCATTCTTCTGCATGTTGACCTCCAGTTGAACCAGCACCATTTGCTGAAAATGCTATCTTTTTTCCATTGGATGGTTTTGGCTCCTTTGTCAAACATCAAGTGCCCATAGGTGTGTGGGTTCATTTCTGGGTCTTCAATTCTGTTCCACTGGTCTATCTGTCTGTCTCTGTACCAATACCATGCAGTTTTTATCACGATTGCTCTGTAATACTGCTTGAGTTCAGGGATAGTGATTCCCCCTGAAGTCCTTTTATTGTTGAGGATAGTTTTAGCTATCTTGGGTTTTTTGTTATTCCAGATGAATTTGCAAATTGTTCTGTCTAACTCTTTGAAGAATTGGATTGGTATTTTGATGGGGATTGCATTGAATCTGTAGATAACTTTTGGTAAAATGGCCATTTTTACTATATTAATCCTCCCAATCCATGAGCATGGGAGTTCTTTCCATCTTCTGAGGTCTTCTTCAATTTCTTTCTTCAGAATCTTGAAGTTCTTATTGTACAGATCTTTTACTGGATTGGTTAAAGAAACACCGAGGTAGTTTATATTATTTGGGTCTATTATGAAGGGTGTCGTTTCCTTAATTTCTTTCTTGGCTTGTTTCTCTTTTGTGTAGAGGAAGGCTACTGATTTATTTGAGTTGATTTTATACCCAGCCACTTTGCTAAAGTTGTTTGTCAGCTTAATAGTTCTCTGGTGGAACTTTTGGGATCACTTAAATAAACTATCATATCATCTGCAAATAGTGATATTTTGACTTCTTCTTTTCCTATCTGTATCCACTTGACCTCCTTCTGTTGTCTGATTGCTCTGGTTAGAACTTCAAGAACTATATTGAATAAGTAGGGAGAGAGTGGGCAGACTTGTCTAGTCCCTGATTTTAGTGGGATTGCTTCAAGTTTCTCTCCATTTAGTTTAATGTTAGCAACTGGTTTGCTGTATATGGCTTTTACTATGTTTAGGTATGGGCCTTGAATTCCTATTCTTTCCAGGACTTTTATCATGAAGAAGTATTGAATTTTGTCAAATGTTTCTCAGCATCTAATGAAATGATCATGTGGTTTTGTTCTTTCAGTTTGTTTATATAATGGAACACGTTGATGGTTTTCCTTATATTAAACCATCCCTGCATACCTGGGATGAAGCCTACTTGATCATGGTGGATGATTGTTTTGATGTGCTCTTGGATTCGGTTTGCCAGAATTTTATTTAGTATTTTTGCATCGATATTCATAAGGGAAATTGGTCTGAAGTTCTCTTTCTTTGTTGGGTCTTTGTGTAGTTTAATTTATAAGAGTAATTGTGGCTTCATAGAAGGAATTGGGTAGTGCTCCATCTGTTTCAATTTTGTGGAATAGTTTGGATAATATTGGTATGAGGTCTTCTATGAAGGTCTGATAGAATTCTGCACTAAACCCATCAGGACCTGGGCACTTTTTGGTTGGGAGACCTTTAATGACTGCTTCTATTTCGTTAGGAGTTATGGGGTTGTTTAACTGGTTTATCTGTTCCTTATTTAACTTCGGTACCTGGTATCTCTCTAGGAAATTGTCCATTTCCTGCAGATTTTCCAGTTTTGTTGAATATAGGCTTTTATAGTAAGATCTGATGATTTTTTGAATTTCCTCTGAATCTGTAGTTATGTCTCCCTTTTCATTTCTGATTTTGTTAATTTGGACATACTCTCTGTGTCCTCGCGTTAGTCTGGCTAAGGGTTTATCTATCTTGTTGATTTTCTCAAAGAACCAATTTTTGGTTCTGTTGATTCTTTCTATGGTCCTTTTTGTTTCTACTTGGTTGATTTCAGCTCTGAGTTTGATTATTTCCTGCCTTCTACTCCTCCTGGGTGTATTTGCTTCTTTTTGTTCTAGAGCTTTTAGGTGTGCTGTCAAGCTGCTGACATATGCTCTTTCCTGTTTCTTTCTGCAGGCACACAGCGCTATGAGTTTTCCTCTTAGCACAGCTTTCATTGTGTCCCATAAGTTTGAGTATGTTGTATCTTCATTTTCATTAAATTCTAAAAAGTTTTTAATTTCTTTCTTTATTTCTTCCTTGACCAGGTTATCATTGAGTAGAGCATTGTTCAATTTCCACGTATATGTGGGCATTCTTCCCTTATTGTTATTGAAGACCAGTTTTAGGCCGTGGTGGTCCGATAGCACGCATGGGATTATTTCTATCTTTCTGTACCTGTTGAGGCCCGTTTTTTGACCAATTATATGGTCAATTTTGGAGAAAGTACCATGAGGAGCTGAGAAGAAGGTATCTCCTTTTGCTTTAGGGTAGAATGTTCTATAAATATCTGTTAAGTCCATTTGGCTCATGACTTTTCTTAGTCTATCTACGTCTCTCTTTAATTTCTGTTTCCATGATCTGTCCATTGATGAGAGTGGGGTGTTGAAGTCTCCTACTATTATTGTGTGAGGTGCAATGTGTGTTTTGAGCTTTAGTAAGGTTTTTTTGATGTATGTAGGTGCCCTTGTATTTGGGGCATAGATATTTAGGATTGAGAGTTCATCTTGGTGGATTTTTCCTTTGATGAATATGAAGTGTCCTTCCTCATCTTTTTTGATGACTTTTAGTTGAAAATTGATTTTATTTGATATTAGAATGGCTATTCCAGCTTGCTTCTTCCGACCATTTGCTTGGAAAGTTTTTTTCCAGCCTTTCACTCTGAGGTAGTGTCTGTCTTTGTCTCTGAGGTGTGTTTCCTGTAGGCAGCAGAATGCAGGGTCCTCGTTGCATATACAGTTTGTTAATCTATGTCTTTTTATTGGGGAGTTGTGGCCATTGATTTTGAGAGATATTAAGGAATAGTGATTATTGCTTCCTGTTATATTCATTTTTGGATATGAGGTTATGTTTGTGTGCTTTTCTTCTCTTTGTTTTGTTGCCAAGGCGATTAGTTTCTTGCTTCTTCCAGGGTATAGCTTGCCTCCCTATGTTGGGCTTTACCATTTATTATCCTTTCTGACATACATTTTTAAATGTTATCATAACTGTTATCTTTGTTCTGTCTTAATTTGTTAAATTATTTTAAAGAGAAATAAAACACAACATAAAACTATAAGCTCTGATTTCTAATTTTATTCTCATCTCACTAACAGAAAACAAAGAGTGTGCTCAGAAGACCTCTTGAAATACTCAAGAAGCCAGAACAAGAAATAGAAAAAAATTAATTGTACAAAGATTACAAAAAGGAAGAAATAAATACAGGATATATTTTCATAATTTTAGGGTGTGTATGTATGGTGAAGAAGATACACATGAATCAGCTGCAGGGAGGCAGATCAACTTTACTTGACATGATCCAAGAGTTATATAATCTGAGGGGATGTGATTGGTAGAAATATCCAGGATGGGCACAGGTCATTGACTGAAGGCTTAGTGTACAGAAATGCCTCACTAGCATGCGAGAACATTTCAGGAATCTCAGGTGCTAGCTGAATGTGTTCTTTTCAGGAGAAAAGAAGTTTGTAATCATAACAAAGGCTACATGACATTCTGCAGGTAGAGGTATGGGGGAGCTTTGAACTCCAGAGGCATCCTCAGACAAGGGAAAGTTTTGTCAATGAACAGAGTCCTCCATTATGTACAAGCTCAGAAGGCTATCAGGTCACTGGGTGACATGGACCTTAATTAGCAGAGTTTTTGCATACAAGAAGCACACAGAATATCAAATAGATTGGACCAAAAAAGAATCAAAACACTAAACATTTCAGCAACAATTGCAAAAATAATATGAAAAGACACAAGATAGAAGACCAAGTAACACATAAGGGTAGAACTATTAAAGTTACACATCTGACTTCTCAGTGGAGACTCTAAGAGACAAAAAGGCCTAGATAGATATGCTACAGACTCTAAGAGACCACAGATGCCAGCCCAGAATGCTAAACACAGCAAAATATTTCAATCACCATAAATGGAGAAAATGAGACATTCCATGGTAAAGTCAAATTTAAGCAATATTTATCTATAAATCCAAACTTGCAAAGTGTACTAAAAGGAAAACCAAAGGAGGTTAACTACAACCATGAAGTGCATGGAATAAGTAATCCCAGCCCTACAAATCAAATAAAGGAAAACTGACCATCATTGATCATTAATACCTCTGAATATTAGTGGTCTCAATTCTCCAATAAAAAGGCACAGAATGAATGCAAAAATCAGATCCATCTTTTTCAACTTTCAAGAAACACACTTCAACATAAAAGATAGACATTGCCTCAGGTTAAAATGTTGGAAAAAGACATTCCAAACGAACCTCAGAAACAAGATGCTGTAGCCACTTTAATATCTAACAAAATAAACTTCAAAATAAAACTAATCAGAAATGATAGGGAAGGACAATGTATACTCATCAAATGAAAAATTCACCTAAATGCCATTTCAATTCTTAATATCTATGTCCAAACATAAGAATGTTCATGTTATAGAAACACTACTACATCTTAATTCATACATTGACACTCACACAGTGATAATGGGAGACTTCAATAATTCACTCTAACCAATAGACAGGTCATCTAGATAAACACTTCACAGAGAAATGCTAGAGGTAACCAACATTATAAACAAATGGACCTAAGAGACATTGATAGAACCATTTTCACAAATACAAAAAATAAAGATTTTTCTCAGCATCACATGAAACTATCTCCAAAATTAACCACATACTCAGATATGAGGCAAGTTTCACCCCCTGTACTGGTTGGTTTTGTGTATCAACTTGACACAAGCTAGAGTCCTCAGAAAGAAGGAAGTCTCAGTTGAAGAAATGCTTCCAGGAGATCCAATAATAAGGCATTCATCCATTAGGGATCATTAGGGATGGGCCCAGGCTACTCTGAGTGGTGCTATCCCTAGGCCGGTAGTCCTGGGTTCTATAAGAAAGTAGTCTGAACAAGCTGTATAAAACAATCCAATGATCAGCATCCCTCCTAGGTCCCTGCATCAGCTGCTGCCTCCAGGATCCTGCCCTGTTTGTGTTCCTGTCATGATTTTCTTTGGGTGTGAACAGAAATAGAGAATTGCAAGCCAAATAACCCTTTCCTCCCCAACATGTATTTTGGTAATTTTGTCTCACTGCAGCAACAGGAACCTTAAATAAGACTTTCTTTGTATCTTATCAGACCATATCTGCTTACAAACTCATCTAAACTGAACACTATTTACTGGAAGAAAAAATGAATCAAACAGAAATAAAGAAAGAAATTTAAGACTTTCAGTAGAAATTAATGAAAATGAATACATACCCAACCTTACGGAACAGAAAAAAGTGTTTCGGGGAGGCAAGTTCATGGCACTAAGTGCCTACATTGAAAAAAAAATAAATGGAGAGACCTCGTAGTACAAAGTCGTTGGTCTACTTCAAATCTCTAGCACAAAAAGAAGAAAGGAGTCTGAAAAGGAGTAGATAGAAGGAAATAATCAAACTCAGAACAGAAATCAATAAAAATAAGCAGAACAATGAAACAAAGAGTTAGTTCTTTCAGAAAAACAAGATCAATGAATCCTTCTACATGCTAAGTAAAGAAAACAGAAAAAAAATATCCAAATTCAAAAAACAATCAGAGAGAGACATAATAAATACTGAGCAAACCCAGAGAGTAATAAGGACATACTTTAAAAACCTATGCTTCACCAAATTAGAAAATCTTGTCTTATCTAAAAGAAAAGGTAGGACGAAGATGGAGCAGAAACTGAGGGAATGGCCAGCTAATAACCAGCCCAATTTGACACGCATCGTGCAAGCACCAATCTCTGATACTATTAGTGATATTATCATGCTTGCAGATAGAAGCCTAGCATAACTGTCCTCTGAGAGGATTCACCCAGCAGCTAACTGAAACAGATCCAAATACCTAAGGCCAAACATTGGATGGAAGTCGGAGACTCTTACAGAAGAGTTGGGGGAAGGAGTGAAGGCCCTGAATGGTATGGGAACTCTACAGGAAGACAAAGAGAACCAACTGACGTGGACCCTTGGGAGCTCTCAGAGACTGAGCCACCAAGCAAAGAAGATGCATGGGATAGACGGAGGTCCTGGCACATATGTGGCTGATGTGCTGCTCAATTTCCTTTCTTTCTTTTCCTTTTTTTTTAACCATTGACTAAATAGTTATTGTTAATTATAGATATAAACAGTTCCTTTATTTTTCAATTAAATTTGTCTTTTACTTTTTACTGGTTATTTTATTTATTTACATTTCAAATGTTATTCCCTTTCCTTGTTTCTCGTCTGCAAACCCCCTATCCCATCCCTTCCACCTGCTTCTATGAGGGTGCTTCCCCACACACCCAGCTGCTCCTGCCTCACTGCACTAGCATTCCTGACACAGGGGCATCTAGACTTCCCAGGACCAAGGGCCTCCCCTCCCATTTATGCTAGATAAGGCCTCTGCTTCATATGCACCTGGAGCCTTGGGTCCCTCCATGTGTACTCTTTGATTGGTGGTTTAGTCCCTGGGAGCTCTGGGGGAACATGGGACCCCAATGGAGGAGTTAGAGAAAGGACTGTAGGTAGGAACTAAAGAGGTTTGCAATCCCATAGAGAGAACAACAGTATCAAACAAGAAGCTCAATTTTCATGTGGATCCTCCAACAACTCAAACAAGGGCTACCCCTAAAGCTGCTACCTGAATGTGGAATCTTTCCTCAATAGGTCTGCTTTGTCTGGCGTCAGTGAGAGAGGCTGTACATAATACTACAGACACTTGATACACCAGGATGGGGACTATTTTCTTCCTATTGGATTGCCTCGTCCAGCCTCAATATGAGGGCTTATACCTTGCTTATTGTATATCGTTTTGTTTTGTTTGGTTGTGTCTCTTGAAGGCCTGATTTTTTCTGATGAAAGTAGATCTGGGGGAGAGGGGAGGTTGTGTGGAGCTTGAAGGAGTAGAAGGAGGGGAAACTGTAGTGAAGGTGCATTGTATGAGAGAAAAATATTGTTTCAATTAAAACAATGATTATTTTCAAATAAAACAGGAAAAGTCTGAATATAGAAATTAAAGGGGCTGAGAAACACTTTTTAAAATGTTCAACATCCTTGGTCAACTGAGAAATTCAAATAAAAACTACTTTGAATTTCATCTTTTGTCTTTCGTAATGGCTAAGATCCATTACACAAGTAACAGCTCATGCTGGGGAGGACATGGAACAGAGGGGAATATTCTTCCTTTGCTAGTAGGAGTACAGGCCTGTACAGCCTCTATGAACATCAATACCGCAGGGGCTCAGGAATATGGAAATCAATCTAACTCAAAATCCAGCTATACTTCTCTTGGGCATATACCAAAAAGATGCTTCATCCTACCACAAGGACACTCGCTCAATCACGTTCATTGCTGCTCTATTCATAATAGAACGGGAAACAAGCTAGATGCCACTGAAAAGAAAAAGGAATAAGAAATGTAGTATATTTACACAATGGAGCATTAGTCAGCTCTTTAAAAGTAAAGTCACCATGAAGTGTGCAGGCAAATGGATAATAATTCATTATGATATCAAGTTTTAAAAGAATAAATTGTTTTATCGTCCCTTGGAAAGTGACCATAGCATAGACTTCCTAAAAGAACTAATGCTGCAACTTGCATTGCAAGAAGTTGCTTAGATCTGACTTTCTTTGATCCACAAATCCTCTAATTTAGCAGCTGATTGATGATAGTACAATCTAATCAAAGGCCCTTTGTAAAACAAGATGATGTTTTATTTTCCCTGGAACGTTTTCCCTATAAAACACCCAAAATTATTTTCTAGCACTAAAGCAAAGACTCAGGTCAAAGCAGAAATCCTGCTGTTTGCTGTAAACATAAGGAGTCAGATTGCCATACATTTATCAAAGTGAAGTGCATTTCAGCCAGTATGAGCGACAGCATGACAAGCTTCGTAATGATGCAACAGTTTAGTAACCAAAGTGAAAAGTGAAGGGCGAATCTGCTTTGGAGAGAAGCCAGGTAGTCGTAATATTGATCACTGCTGTATGCGATCAATTCTGATTCATAACACATGTTTTTTCACTTGGCCTTTAAGGTTATAAAACCTTTCATGGAGCTCCATAATGATGAAATATCTGGTATTTGTTTCACTTATGACTAGTTCAGATTTATTCACTTAACTATAATTTATTGAGGACCTTGTACAAGCATGGCACAATCTAAGGACCAGATACAGTCTCTGACTTCAAGAATACTAACATTGAACCATTGAACTACTTTCGACCATGTGATTAGAATGCTAATGTGTGTTAGATTTTAAGAAAGAGGAAAATAAATTTAACAAATAACCATTATCTTTTAGTCAAAATTTAAAGGTAAAATATAGATACATAGGGCAGATAATTTCAATAATTGAAGTCAGAACAAAGTATTCAGAGACCTCAAAAACTAAATTCAGGAGGACTTCCTAAAAGTCCTGATTGTGAGTTTCTTTGCTGCTCTTTATACAAAGCAATGGTTTTTACTTAAATCTAGCAAAATGTAGTCACAAAATAAACACTACCGGGTGCCCAGGGTTGTGGAAGATACTTGATAATACAGGATAAAAAACCACTAACATCTTAAGCAAATTAATGAACACAAATGTATGTTCCAATGAAGGACAATTGGAGTACCCGGAAGGAAGCACCCACATCTACATGAGCAACTCCAAAAGATCTGAAGGCTTCCAAACACTCTTCTGTCAGATTGTCACAGAGGACAGGAAACTGCAAGAGAGTGTAAACATTGCAGCGCCTACACTGCCAGAAAACTGTATGATGGTAAGTACCAGGAGTCGAGACAGCTCAAGTGTGAAATCATAAATGAGAAGAGAAAGAGGCGAAACAGGAGACCAGTTGGAGGAGAGTTTTGTGTGAAAGGTTGAAAATTTGAGTTAGTAGTTAAACGGAGGGTAAGATGAGAGACAGAAGTTTATCCATTCGTTTGTTTGATTTCTTGCCAACTAGATTTTTGTTTGGTCCTGTTTTGGGATTTTTATTTGTTGTTTTTATTATTAACAGAATGAAAGGCATGGTGGAGTCAAACTTTTCTGCACGTATGATGACTTCGTAAGCAAAGTTTACAGGATTCGGTGGGAAAGGTGAGTTTTTGGCTTTCGTTTTTCCTTTGTTTTATTTTTAGTCTCACTGTAAATCCCTGGATTGCCTAGAATTCACTCTGTAAATGAGACTGGTATTGAATGGAATAAAGATCACCCTGCCTCTGCCTCCCAAGTGCTGGGATTGAAACTGTGCACTACCCCATCCAGTAAAGACAAAAAAAATGGAAAGTTAGAACAATGTCAGCTGAGTTGAAAAAGCAAAATGATGAACAGAGATTGCTGATAGAATCAACAAGAATTGACAGGTGACTGGTATCATTTAAGGGAAAAGAGATTTCCATGATAAATAATAGGAAAAATAAGTTACAAGAATTAACTTCAAGATATTATGTTATGGATAAGGGGTTGAATATTAATTTCTAAGTATTATAGTTTCTCCTATAACACAAATACATCCCTCTAATATAGAATAAAAAATTCTCCACTTATTATCCACTTTTTCTTTATAACCAAGTATCTTGAATTCTATCATATATATATATATGTATAGATATAGATATAGATATAGATATAGATATAGATGTAGATATTTACGCTGAACACACACACACACACACACACACACACACACATATATATATATATATATAATATGCAGGTGCTGAATATACACACACAGAGACACACACACATATGTGTATGTATGTGTTTGTGTGTGTGTGTGTGTGTGTGTGTGTGTGTGTGTGTTCGCTGTATGTATTATGTATACCACCTGTGCCTGCAACCAGTGGAGGTCAGAATACCTCATTGGTCATCTGAAACTGGCGTTGTGGGTGGCTTTGAACCCAACCATGTGGAATCCAGAAATATAAGGTGAGTCCTTCACAAGAGCAGTGAGTGCTCTTAGTCACTAAGCCGTCCATCTAGTCAAAAATCTATAAAAGATTTAATTGAAACTAAAGTTTGTAATTATGTAATAGTTATATGTAATAGAATTTTTAATACATAAATGATAACTTTTGGATATTACGTTTGCTTAATGTGCTCTGAATTCAATCTAGATTACATGATTATTGCATCATTGTCCACCATATTGTGACTGCCCCATCGAGATGAGAGTGTATCTTAGTGGTAGAGTGTGTGTTCAACATGTATAAGGCTTTAAGTCAGATCCCCAATATCTCCAAATACAGACGAAAAGTGTCCCAGGAAAATCATCAAACACATAGACATTTAATTGAAATTCACCATATTCTTGATATATTTCAATTAGCTCAAATGTATAATTTAATGAGTCTTTTAATATTAAAGTGATAATAGTTAATCAACTCTGCCTTTTCACTATTTTACCCATGCAACATTTCCTTATTCCCATTTTGATTTTTTCCATGTTGAATTAATGAGAACTTTGAATGCTCTTCACTTGTGATATCCAATTTAAAAAATTAAACTTATAAGTACATGATTTGAACAAAGATTTAATGAAATACTTTTTGTCCAGCTGTCAAGAATTCTTATGAAGCATCAGTCAATCAATATCTATTCCAAATTTGGACTTCTCAAGACGTAGCCAGTTTTTATGAACACCTGATATCTCTCAGAGAAATCTGAGGACCACTGGAGATTCCCTTAGGAACTTGAAATGTGGGTGGAACAATTAAATATGTATTGTACTTACTTTATCCCTGGAAAAACTGAAAAGTTGCTTTCTCTCAGCAAAGAATTGAACTGCTATGACACTGGCTGAATGGCCCCATAGAACACCAACTGGTTTAGACAGGACATAGGGATTCCAAAGGCAAACTTTCTTGTTGATGCCAGCAGTTGCTAGTCAGAGTTAAAAGAAAATAAGAGTTTTCCATTATCTTTCTGAAATGCATTTGTCACATGTCTGTCTATAAGTTGATGAATGCCCCCTGATGAACCCTAATATCCCCATCTTAACGGAAGAAAAACCCTGGTATTGCCCAACTGGTCGTGAGTTCAGCTGAATGGAGTATATGGGTTGACCTTGAAGCAAGGGTGTATACATAGGCTAGAATAGGAAAATATAGTCTCATTTAGGAATCTACCCTCAACTAGCCTGGGTACATCCATTCCTCTTAACACTAAAGTACCCTATCTCTGAGACACAGGTAAGTTAGACAACACGAGAGATATTTTGGGGCAAAAAAGGAACTAAATGTTCATGGGCCACAAGTCAATAAATAAAGATGTTAGGAACAAATTATTTTCACCAGTGTTTCAAGAGTGCACAAGCCACCAAGCATCACAAATACTTTCTTCCTGGTTGTAGGATCAGATACCTCTGATCGTGGCTTCTTTATATTCAGGGATCATTTCAAGACCAAACTGTGGAGTATGCAATATAGTCTCGGTTGTTTTTTTAGTCTTGAGCTGGCTATGCAGCTGTGATCATTATGCTTTCCAGCACTGCTGAAAGTACCAAACAGATCAGTATAGGAGGACTGAATAACTAGTCAGCCAGTGAGTTAAACGGGTGATATATGAGTCCTTACCAAACACTTCTCGCCTTCTCTGATATAGAGGTAGTACTCTTGGAAGTCCTTGCAGCTTATGAGGCTCATGTTAAGGTATTTTATATCTGCTGCTATCATTGGGAATTTTAAGTATCTTTTCTTAACTAATTCCAGTATTTTTCCTATAAATGGTAGCTACAAAATGTAGATTTGTATGACCCATACCATAGGCCTTATGTGTTCTCTATAACCATTGTGTTAATTTTTTCAAGAACAGATCTACATGTCAGTGTATAATGTTTGACTTACACATTCATAAATCAAATCATCAAATTTCAGAAGATTTAAGAAGTATTTCATTTAGAAGATTAATACCTGGAAAACATTATGTTTCTTAACCTTTTGCATTAAAACAATATTTCCATAGAAATTAAAACCAGGATAGCCTGTAAATTTGCAAAAAAAAAGTTAGAAAATATATTCTGAAGAGCATCTAAGCTTGGCAGTTATACTGATGTATGTGAGTGTGTGTGCATGTATTCATGTGAATGTGTGCATGCATTTAAATGTGACAAATAGGTATGTATGTACATGTGCATGTGGCACGCGTTTATGCATGCCCATGTGTGTGTATGTGTGCGTTCATATGTATTGATAATGAAAGTGGCTGATTTGTTTGGGTTCAGTATTTGATAGTGCTAGAAAGGCAGCAGAATAGCAGATGCTGTACAAACTGTCTTCTTTTCCTATATCATCTTCCACCCCTACCAATTCTAATAAAAAAGACTCATTAAAGCATTGGGGTGCTTTCTCATTTTTCACCCCGGTGTAATTCAAACGCATTGCACATCATATGCATCATTATTAAACATTCTCAGGCAATAAAATTTGGGCTGCTCAAGTTGGTCTCCCTGGCAATAAAACAACAAGGTGCAGTATTTCTCTGCATACAAATATGAATCCTAGACAATTTATGAGACTCTCATAGTTATTATGATTTATTTTACATACCAATTAAATTGAGCCGAGAGTGGTAATCAAAAGCATGAATGCCCTGTGCAATGTTGAAAGATGTCATTTTAAGGAGTTTTTTTGACTTTTCTCTCCATGCCAGCACCACAGTATTTGTACTGCTCATTGTACTGGAAATGAAAGCATCTAAAGAAGCATTGTAAGTAACTGAAAAAAATAAGAATATAATCTTCAGTTGTTTATTTGTCAGATATTAACAATAGAAATACTTAAATATATATATATATATATATATATATATATATATATATATATATATAATAGTAAAATTTATTCTCAGAGTGTGCTGACATGTCCTAGCTCTCGGAACAGCTCATTCACCCATCCCACCACTAAAAAATTTATAGCAAAAAAAAAATAGCATATCTCCATTTTGATTTTCTTCCCACTCTAGAAACCTTAAGGGTTTTGTTTGTTTGTTTGTTTGTTTGTTTGTTTGAGGGAGCACACGAAGCATAAACAACACTCATGGGGCATTATGTAAACAGAAAATGAACCAGTGCTCAATTTTTTGTACTTTTCCTTCCTGACCTGAGTTAGGCAAACAAGAACTATCAAGGATGTGCTTTGCTCTAGCTCATAGTCAAATAATAGTTTATTTAAAATTTGAACAATCTAGAATGTTTAAGAATAGATGGGCCAGGACTCAGACTTAGTATGATTCTCAAAAGAAGCTAATATTCAGGTCAAAACTTTCTGTCAGAGGTTGTGGAGCAAAATCCTCCATCCTCTACAAATAATGTGCTGGCTACGTCGTATCATAATGGGCTTTCATTCTTGTCACAATCAGAAGCTACCCACACAAGTAACTGCTTTGGACCAACACAGAACATGGTACCCTCCACTCACATAAAAGCCCTCTCTTGTTTTTTGCTCAGAAAAATAATTTACTTGTGTCCAAAATTGAAAGATCTTTGCCTTGATGCCAAGATGAAATTCTTACATCACCAAAGTATTCTGTCACTTGGATACATATGGAAAGTTAAACATAATCACTTTTAAATGTTTTCTGCCTGCTGCTTCTTGCGTAGAATCGAGTGAGGTAGACATCGACTTGGAGGACAATTTGCAGTGGATCAGCATCGTTTCTGTGCAAATAATGAAGCTGAGCACTGGCTGCCATTTATTCAAGAATATCTTTTCAAAGGCCCACGCACAACAAAGAGCCTTGGAATGCAGAGATAGTGTCTCCCTTTGAAGTAAATGGCAGGCATGAAGAACAAGAGTAGTGTTCTCTGGAGCAAAAGGAATTGTATGTCCTGTGCTTCTGTAAAAAAACTCACATTTCTTAAATATGGGTTTCTTCTTCTCTACAACATCCACATGCAGGCACAATGTGCCTCTGTACACTTGTAGCAAATGTGTCAATTTCATGTGTGTGTGTGTGTGTGTGTGTGTGTGTGTGTGTGTGTGTATGTGTGTGTGTGTGTGTAGACACATATATATTACAATTTTGTAATCTTTGACACAGGCATCATGTGTCCTTGATTACTGTAGGAGTCTTCATTCTAATGTTCACTTCAAGCAAGGTTATAACATTGTACTACTAATTATCCTTAAGACGGTTATTTACTGTATAGCTAAGTTGGAAAGAGCATGAGGGCTAGCCAGAGGGCTAAATCCAGGTCAAGGTGATTGTCTCCACCTGATGACCTGAATCTAATGCCCAGAACCCAAATGGTGAACTATCATATGTTGTGTACTGCCCTCCACACTCATGCCACAATGCACTCTGAGATCATATACACTCATTCACACAGTCTCACACAAAGAAATGCTTAAGTATATAAATACCATAAAAATTGTAATTAACAAAACAACAAATTTTGTCAACTACTAGGACTAAGGAGAGAATGCAAGTTATCTAAAATTCACACTTTCATTTTAAAGAGGTAATATATCCCACTCAATTTTTCAAGAAGCATATGGGCCTATAGTTTTGACTGACAAAACCAACTGCTAAAACTAAAAATATAAGTTGTAATTACCTCTGAATGTGAAACAAACATTAAGAACGATAAAGCAGAAGAATATTACATTTTATTCTAAAAACTTTGATACCATTAAATTGTTATTATATGTAAATTACTTTGAAAAAACCTTATTTCATTGATCTATCATCTCTCTATGTATACTGTTTCTATATATAAAATTAAAGGTCATTAAATAGCCATTGGAAAATTAAAAAAAGAAATGAATATAAAAATAAATGTTTTTAAAAGTAAGAATATTCAGTTTTCATAATCCTTAGTACGTATTGTTATGGTTACATATTTGTAGCCCCTTAAATTGGTACATTGAAACCTACTCTTCAAGGTAATGGCAATAGGAAGGGCTCCCCTTGGGAGGTGATTAGGGAATTATAACCTCAGAATTTCAGTTGGTGACCTCGTATAAGATAACTGAGGAAAGTTGTTTGTTCATTTTGTTATGAGAGGTCACAGTTGGAAGATAGTACCTATAATTCAAGAAGTGTCCTTCTCCAGACACCATGTCTACTGGCAGTGTAATCTCTGAACATTATGTCCTTCAGAACTATAAAAATAATGTCTGTTACTTATAAGTTATTCAGGACATGTGCTTATATAAATATGCATAAACAATTTCCAAATAATTGCTGCAGGCAAGGAAGCTGAAGCACAGCTAGCAACAGTCCTTTCTATCTCACCTGATCTATTGAGTTAATTATTTCTAAAAGCAGCTGGAATTTATTCATTAAAGAGCTGATGTTGACAGCAGAATGGCCTAATTTAATATATTTCATAACTATCTCCCTAACAATTAAATATAGCACATGCATAATTTATGTTTAATGAGATTGAGAATATTTCGAGTATCACCTACATTGATTCTCATTGGTACCACAGACATTGGTTCTCAAAGGATGTTACCCAATCTTCAGAATTACTGGGTATTTGTTAACACCTGTTGTATGATTAACATACTGAACAACTAGATCCTCTCTGTACCTTAGATATGTGACTCCGAGCTTAGAAGAATGTAAACCAAATAATCAGACAATTTCTTATCCCATGGTATAGCTACACAGAATTGTACAGGGATGCATTAAAAGTAAAGCATCCATGTAGGACTCAGTGATTTGAAGACATTTCACAATCATTCTATTGATGACAAAAGTATGACAAAACACATAACTTAAAGAAGCAGAAAATATGGGGTTGGGGATTTGGCTCAGTGGTAGAGCACTTGCCTAGCAAGCACAAGGCCCTGGGTTCCGTTCCCAGCTCCAAAAAAAAAAAAAAATAAGAAGCAGAAAATAAAAATGAAGAACTTCTTGTGTGCATTGACAGGTCTGTGATATTAGCAAAAGAAAATTTAATTCTCACCTCGGGTTGGGGCTTATCAGTTAACAGTGCCTACTGTTCTTGCAGAGTTTGGTTCCCATTATTCATGTCCAGTGACTCACAAAACTCATATCCATGGGGTCTTAGAATTTCTTCTCACCTACTTAGGCAACCACAACTCCATATACATATCTCACCCTGAGACACACACACACACACACACACACACACACACACACACACACACACACACACACATATATATATATATATATATATATATATATATATATATATATATCCAAAAATTAAGAATCCCCCAAGGGAAACAGCATGACAGCACACACTTAAGCTATCTCTGAGATGGAAACTTTTGAACCCACAGAAATTCAACCAACAATTTTACTTTACAGATGAAAAAACAAAACCCACCAACACAAGCTTAATAATGAGGCTAAAAACAGAAGGTGATTATTTCAAACTTGGGTCTGGAGTTCTGATATTAACCTTGTGATCAGAATAATGGTGTATAACATGAATATCACAGATCGAAACTCAATGCTAGATTCTAGCAGAGCCAGAATACAAATTCTGTCGGCAGAACCAGACTCCTTGACAACTAGGACTGCTCATGTTGTAACATGCAGAAGAGTCACTTGGGAGATCAGAGTGGAATGCGGATTCTTGCTGTGCCAGCCTAAGACTGGGCATCACTCACATAGTCCCAATGGCACTGCTTATACCCACTAAGGTCCACACTTAAAGTAACAAGATGCTGGAAAGAATTCTGTAGAATATAGATATCACTACAAACTCTAAAGAACTAATCAACATTTCTTAAATCTCAGAGACCAGATATTTATTTAGAATCTGATGAAAACCATAGATTCCACCAGAAAAGTGTGCATAGAAACAAATATTTACATATCAAGAGTTTAAGAACCTGCTCACCACAATCATATATGATAGAGCTGAGGAACTAAGAGGATGAACCTATGAGTGCAAGGTAGGATTAGAAACAACTCTACACTTGCCTTCTTTTGTGGTTCTTCATACTCATTTTGGGTAAAGGTTTAAATATATACCCCAGGTTGTCCTGGAGTTCCCTATATGAGTCGGTCTGGACTCAAACTCACCACCATTGCATCTGAGCCTCACAAAAGCTGGGAATCCACATGTATACCACTGTGCCTGGCATTTTTGGACAATTCAAAGTTTCTTTTACTAATTATTTATGTTAATCAAGACACAAAATAGATTCTGGTTTTTAGTTTTTACTTCTTTAATGCAAATAACTTTAACCAGATGTTGAACTAAATGTCTTCTGAATTGATATTGAACACAATTTCTTCAAGACGAAAGGGAAGCCAAGATAAAAAGAGAGAGAGAAAGAGAGAGAGAGAGAGAGAGAGAGAGAGAGAGAGAGAGAATGAATGAATGAATGAATGAATGAATGAATCTCAAAATGAGAAACCTCTCTGGGTTTCTTAGACTAACTCACTGTGAAGAGTTGCAAAACAAAATCAATGTTACTGAAGAAAACCATCCATGGTTGTCGCTTCCTAGCTCATTCTCCATTGTTAATTGCCCTTGCCCTGTTGGCTAATAATGATAATTTCCTGGATCCTTCTCATGTACCCAGGCAGCATGCCCAGAGTTCTTGGTCTATCATAATCTTCATTGTGTAAGTCATTTGAAGCTTGCTAATGAAGAGAGAGACTTTCCAAAACTTGGTTTGTTCCAGGTCATGTTGCTAATTACAGATGTAGACTGAACTGACTGTAAGCTCTACTTTTCTCTTTTATTGTGTTCTCCCTTCCCACTAAGACACACTGCTCCACTCATGTCAGGACCACTTCTGGGATTATTTCTACTACCTGCTACATATCTGTCCTCTGTGGCTTCACTCTGAAAACAAATCCCCACTTGAACTTCAGTCTTCCCTTCCCTTACTCTTTTGTATTGCTACTGACTCTCATTGAGAACCACAGTTCAATATCTTCCCTGAATATCTCCAGCCTTTCGTATCATCCAGTATACATACTTCCTCCTTGTGATAGAAAAAAGAGATGCTAGAAAAAAAGGCGGCACAAGCCCTCCTGGTTGCCGCCCTCACAGAGAGCTCAAAAGCAACCACCCACGAGCAAACTTGAGCCACGGGACCACAGGTAAGACCAACTTTTCTGTGCCAAGAGACCTGCCTGGTGGTCTCAGGACACATAGAGGCAAAATTCCTATGGGACCCGACACTTCCTGTATTTAGCTGGAGCCCCAACCTCAATGGTACTGCCCACAGCTCACTGCTCCCAAACCCCTTGGGAGAGAGCACTCACCGCCCAGACAGGTGGGCACTCCTGAGACTGCAGAGCAGGAGAGACCACCAATACCGCCCACCCCTGCCCACATCCCTGGCCAAAGAGGAAACTGTATACGGGCTCTGAGAACCAGAAGATAGGGGAACTGGAGTTGCAGGTCTCCTGCACTCGACACCACCTGTACCTGAAGGGACCAGATCAACAGTTCTCTGCACCCAAATTCCATGGGATGGAGAACTAAATCTTCAGAGGGGCAGACACGCCTGGGAAGCCAGAAGAGACTACACTCTGCCCACATTTCTGACTCCAGAGGAAAACACCTAATGCCATCTGGGACCCCAGTGCACTGGGGCCCCCGGAAAAGGCAGCGCAGGCCCTCCTGGTTGCCACGCTCATGGAGAGCTCAAAAGCAACCACCCAGGAGCAAACTTGAGCCACAGGACTAAAGGTTAAACCAACTTTTCTGCTCCAAGCGACCTGCCTGGTAGATTCAGGACTCAGGCCCACAGGAACAGCTGAAGACCAGTAGAGAGGAAAGACTACACGCCCGAAAGCAGAACACTCTGTTCCCATAACTGCCTGAAAGAAAACAGGAAAACAGGTCTACAGCACTCCTGAAACACAGGTCTATAGGAAAATCTAGCCATTGTCAGAAGTAGCTGAACAAAGTAACACCAGAGACAATCTGATGGTAAGAGGAAAGCGCAGGAACCCAAGCAACAGACACCAAGACCACATGGCATAATCGGAGCCCAATTCTCCCACCAAAGCAAACAATGAATATCCAAACACCCCAGAAAAGCAAGATCTAGATTTAAAATAATATTTGATCATGATGCTGGAAGACTTCAAGAAAGACATGAAGAACTAACTCCCTTAGAGAAACGCAGGAAAACACAAATAAACAAGTAGAAGCATATAGAGAGGAATCACAAAAATCCCTAAAAGGATTCCAGGTAAACACAATCAAACAGATGAAGGAATTAAAAAATGGAAACAGAAGCAATAAAGAAAGCACAAAGGGAAACAACCCTGCATATAGAAAACCAAATGAAGAGACTGGGAGCTGCAGATACAAGCATTACCAACGGAATACAAGAGATAGAAGAGAGAATATCAGGAGCAGAAGATTCCATAGAAATCATCTACACAACACTCAAAGATAATGTAAAATGGAAAAAGCTACTGGTCCAAAACATACAGGAAATCCAGGACTCAATGAGAAGATCAAACCTAAGGATAATAGGCATAGAAGAGAGTGAAGACTCCAAGCTCAAAGGACCAGTAAATATCTTCAACAAAATCATAGAAGAAAACTTCCCCAACCTAAAGAAAGAGAAGCCCATAAACATACAAGAAGCCTACAGAACTCCAAATAGATTGGACCAGAAAAGAAAATCCTCCCATCACATAATAGTCAAAACACCAAATAAACAAAACAAAGAAAGAATATTAAAAGCAGTAAGGGGAAAAGGTAAAGTAACATATAAAGGCAAACCTATCAGAATCATACCAGACTTCTCACCAGAGACTATGAAAGCCAGAAGATCCTGGACAGATTCATACAGACCCTAAGAGAACAAAAATGCCAGCCCAGGTTACTGTATCCTGTAAAACTCTCAATTA
Organism: Rattus norvegicus; assembly: GCF_021556685.1. Lineage (NCBI taxonomy): Eukaryota > Metazoa > Chordata > Mammalia > Rodentia > Muridae > Rattus > Rattus norvegicus. Next base: position 161,938,534 of record NC_141535.1, read on the forward strand.
ACATAGATGGAGAAACCAAGATATTCCATGACACAACCAAATTTACACAATATCTTTCTACAAGTCCAGTACTACAAAGGAGAATACATGGTAAAGCCCAACATAAGGAGGCAAGCTACACCCTAGAAAAAGCAAGAAACTATTCGTCTTAGCAACAAAACAAAGAGAAGTACACAAAAATAACCTCTCATCCAAATATGAATATAACAGGAAGCAATAATCGCTATTCCTTAATATCTCTCAACATCAATGGTCTCAACTCCCCAATAAAAAGACATAGATTAACAAACTGGATACGCAATGAGGACCATGCATTCTGCTGCCGACAGAAAACACACCTCAGAGACAAAGACAGACACTACCTCAGAGTGAGAAGCAGGAAAACAACTTTCTAAGCAAATGGTTGGAAGAAGAAAGGTGGAGTAGCCATTCTAATATCGAATAAAATAGATTTTCAACTAGAAGTCACCAAAAAATATAAGGAAGGACACTTCATATTCATCAAAGGAAAAATCCACCAAGATGAACTCTCAATCCTAGATACCTATGCCCCAAAGACAAGGGCACCTACATACATAAAAGAAACCTTACTAAAGCTCAAAACACACATTGCACCCAACACAATAATAGTAGGAGACTTCAACACCACATTCTCATCAATGGACAGGTCATGGAAACAGAAATTAAACAGACATAGACAGACTAAGGGAAGTCATCAACCAAATGGACTTAACAGATATTTATAGAACATTCTATCCTAAAGCAAAAGGATATACATTCTTCTCACCACCTCATGGTACTTTCTCCAAAATAGACCATATAATTTGTCATAAAACAGGCCTCAACAGATACAGAAAGATAAAAATAATCCCATGGGTTCTATCAGACCACCATGAGCTAAATCTGGTCTTCAATAACAATAAGGAAAGAACGCCCACATATACATGGAAGTTGAACAATGCTCTCCTCAATGATGACCAATGATGTCAAGGAAGAAATAAGAAAGAAATTAAAGACTTCTTAGAATTTAATGAAAATGAAAGTACAACATACCCAAACTTATGGAACACAATAAAAGCTGTGCTAAGAGGAAAACTCATAGCTCTGAGTGCTTACAGAAAGAAACAGGAGAGAGCATATGTCAGCAGCTTGACAGCACACCTAAAAGATCTAGAACAAAAAGAAGCAAATACACCCAGGAGGAGTAGAAGGCAGGAAATAATCAAACTCAGGCTGAAATCAGCCAAGTAGAAACAAAAAGGACCATAGAAAGAATCAACAGAACCAAAAGTTGGTTCTTTGAGAAAATCAACAAGATAGATAAATCCTTAGCCAGACTAACGAGAGGACACAGAGTGTGTGTCCAAAATAACAAAATCAGAAATGAAAAGGGAGACATAGCTACAGATTCAGAGGAAATTCAAAAAATCATCAGATCTTACTATAAAAACCTATATTCAACAAAACTGGAAAATCTGCAGGAAATTGACAATTTCCTAGACAGATACCAGGTACCGAAGCTAAATCAGGAACAGATAAACCAGTTAAACAACCCCATAACTCCTAACAAAATAGAAGCAGTCATTAAAGGTCTCCCAACCAAAAAGAGCCCAGGTCCAGACGGGTTTAATGCAGAATTTTATCAGACCTTCATAGTAGACCTCATAACAATACTATCCAAACTATTCCACAAAATTGAAACAGATGGAGCACTACCGAATTCCTTCTATGAAGCCACAATTACTCTTATACCTAAACCACACAAAGACCCAACAAAGAAAGAGAACTTCAGACCAATTTCCCTTATGAATATCGACACAGAAATACTCAATAATATTCTTCCAAACCATATTCAAGAGTCCATCAAAACAATCATCCATCATGATCAAGTCGGCTTCATCCCAGGCACGCAGGAATGGTTTAATATACAGAAAGCCATCAACATAATCCATTATATAAACAAACTAAAAGAGAAAACCCACATGATCATTTCATTAGATGCTGAGAAAGCATTTGACAAAATTCAACACCCCTTCATGATAAAAGTCCTGGAAAGAATAGGTATTCAAGGCCCATACCTAAACATAGTAAAAGCCATATACAGCAAACCAGTAGCTAACATTAAACTAAATGGAGAGAAACTTAAAGCAATCCCACTAAAATCAGGGACTAGACAAGGCTGCCCAATCTCTCCCTACTTATTCAATATAGTTCTTGAAGTTCTATCCAGAGCAATCAGACAACAAAAGGAGATCAAATGGATACAGATTAGAAAAGAAGTCAAAATATCACTATTTGCAGATGATATGATAGGATATGTAAGTGATCCCAAAAGTTCCACCAGAGAACTATTAAACCTGATAAACACCTTCAGCAGAGTGGCTGGGTATAAAATTAACTCAAATAAATCAGTAGCCTTCCTGTACACAAAAGAGAAACAAGCTGAGAAAGAAATTAGGGAAACGACACCTTTCATAATAGTTCCAAATGATGTAAAATACCTCGGTGTGACTTTAACCAAGCAAGTTAAAGATCTGTATACTAAGAACCTCAAGCCTTTGAAGAAAGAAATTGAAGAAGATCTCAGAAGATGGAAAGATCTCCCATGCTCATGGATTGGCAGGATTAATATAGTAAAAATGGCCATTTTACCAAAAGCAATCTACAGATTCAATGCAATCCCCATCAAAATACCAATCCATTTCTTCAAAGAGTTAGACAGAACAATTTGCAAATTCATCTGGAATAACAAAAAACCCAGGATAGCTAAAACTATCTTCAATAATAACAGGACTCAGGGGGAATCACTATCCCTGAACTCAAGCAGTGTTACAGACCAATAGTGATAAAAAAAACTGCATAGTATTGGTACAGAGACAGACAGATAGAACAGTGGAATAGAATTGAAGACCCAGAAATGAACCCACACACCTATGGTCACTTGATTTTTGACAAAGGAGGCACAACCATCCAATGGAAAAAAGATAGCATTTTCAGCAAATGGTGCTGGTTCAACTGGAGGTCAACATGCAGATGTTTATCACCCTGTACAAAACTTAAGTCCAGGTGGATCAAGGACCTCCACATCAAACCAGATACACTCAAATTAATAGAAGAAAAAGTGGGGAAGAATCTTGAATACATGGGCACTGGAGAAAATTTCCTGAACAAAACACCAATGGCTTATGCTCTAAGATCAAGAATAGACAAATGGGATCTCATGAAACTGCAAAGCTTCTGTAAGGCAAAGGACACTGTGGTTAGGACGAAATGGCAACCAACAGATTGGGAAAAGATCTTTACCAATCCTACAACAGATAGAGGGCTTATATCCAAAATATACAAAGAACCCAAGAAGATAGACCGCAGGGAGTCAAATAACCCTATTAAAAAATGGAGTTCATAGCTAAACAAAGAATTCACACCTAAGGAATGCCGAATGGCTGAGAAACACCTAAAGAAATGTTCAACATCTTTAGTCATAAGGGAAATGCAAATCAAAACAACCCTGAGATTCTACCTCACACCAGTGAGAATGGCTAAGATCAAAAACTCAGGTGACAGCAAATGGTGGCGAGGATGTGCAGAAAGAGGAACACTCCTCCATCGTTGGTGGGATTGCAGACTGGTACAACCATTCTTGAAATCAGTCTGGAGACTCCTCAGAAAATTGGACATTGAACTACATGAGGACCCAGCTATACCTCTCTTGGGCATATACCCAAAAGATGCCCCAACATATAACAAAGACACATGATCCACTATGTTCATAGCAGCCTTATTTATAATAGCCAGAAGCTGGAAAGAACCCAGATGCCCTTCAACAGAGGAATGGATACAGAAAATGTGGTACGTCTACACAATGGAATATTACCCAGCTATCAAAAACAATGACTTTATGAAATTCATAGGCAAATGGATGTAACTGGAAAATATCATCCTGAGTGAGGTAACCCAATCACAGAAAATAACATAGTATGCACTCATTCAGAAGAGGCCCAAATGCTTGAATTGCCCTAGATGCACAGAACACATGTAACACAAAAGGGATGACCAAAATGTAATGCTTCACTCCTTCTTTAAAAGGGGAACAAGAAAACCCTTGGGAGGGAATAGGGAACCAAAGTTTAGAACAGAGGCAGAAGGAACACCCATTCAGAGCCTGCCCCACATGTGGCCCATACATATACAGCTACCCAATTAGATAAGATGGATGAAGCAAAGAAGTGCTGGCTGACAGGAACCCGATGTAGATCTCTCCTGAGAGACACAGCCAGAATACAGCGAATACATAGGCGAATGCCAGCAGCAAAGCACTTTACTGAGAACGGGACCCCCGTTGAAGGAATCAGAGAAAGAACTGGAAGAACTTGAAGGGGCTTGAGACCCCATATGAAGAGCACCAGTGGAAGGGGAAGCCCTTGGTCCTGCCAAGACTGAACCCCTAGTGAACATGATTGTTGGGGGGAGGCCTGTAATGGGGGAAGGATGGGGAGGGGCAACCCATATAGAAGGGGAGGGGGAGGTGTTAGGGGGATGTTGGCCTGGAAACCAGGAAGGGGAATAACACTCGAAATGTAAATAAGAAATACTCTAGTTAATAAAGGTAAAAAATAAAACAAAACAAAAGAAAAAAAAGAAAAAAGAGATGCTGACAGAGAGAGGGAAGAAAGCAGGGATGGAGGAAGAGAGAAGGAGGTCCAAAGGAATAAGCTGTAAGTGAACACTTTGAGCTTCCTTAGAGAAAAGTTCATTTCGGGGATATTTCACCTGCTGTATGATGGTAATATTCTGGACATAACAAAGTATACATTCTCCAGGTGTAAAGTACCATTCAGGGACTCACTGAATACATTTCTTTTGTTTATAGAAAATACTAAAGATTACTATTGTTTGGCACTCAAAATCTATATTGTATGACCTAACGGATAAAACCTTGTACAATAACCATATCATCAACTCCACAGAAATTTCATAATATGATTATAATAGAATAAAAACAAAATATTCCTTTCAAGAAAATGTCTTTATTATGCCCAACTATCATCTTTGTCTTGGGGGATTTGAAAAACATGGTACTTTATCCTGCTTTAGTGTTCAAATTATTGTCCTGAAATTTGAATCTGCATCTTAGCAGCTGACATTTATGGGTCTGCCAGCTTACACACTGGAGCTTCAACAATTCATATTTTATATATAAATCAAGATACAACTTGTTTTTCATCTGTGGAATGGTAGATCTCCTGATAATTCATGAGTGAAAGATGCGAGAAGGGGCACTTCTTTAAAACTAAATTATTTGAAAAACTGATTCCCTCATTTCTTTAATTGTAGTAAGGAAATCACATAGAATAATTAATTATATTTTATATATATACATACTTAATGCACACACACACATACATACGAGGCCCCACCTACCAAATGACTCAGACAGATGCAGACACCCACAGCCAAACAGTGGATGGAGCTTGGGGACTCTTAAGGAAGAATAAGAGGAAGGATTGCAGTCCCTATCAAGATAGGAACTCCACAGTAAGACCAGCAGAGTCAACTAACCTGGATGCTTGATTCCTAGAGACAGAACCACCATCCAAAGAATATACATAAGCTGGACCTAGGCTTCCCTGTGCATATCTAGCAGTAGTACAGCTTCATCTTCATGTGGGTCCTGAACACCTGGAGCCCAAGATATCCCAGAAGGTGTTTCCTGTATATGGGATATGCTCTTCTAGTTGGGTTGCCTTGTCCGACCTCAGTGGAAGAGGAAGCATCTAGCCTCCCAAGGACTTAGAGTGACAGGATAGGGGAATATTACACAGAATGAACCCCAGGCATTCACAGGAGAAGGGGAGGGAGGGATGGGGGAAGGATTGTGTGAAAGGGTAACCAGGAGAGGAGCAATGAGGGGGATGTTAAGTGAATAAGTTAAAAGTATTTATAAATTAATTTTTCAATCTCTCTAGAACATTAAGCTGTAGAGGAGTGTAGGTTTTCATGTTTCGAAGAAGTCTGAGGATTAGAAGAAAAAAATAACTGAATTTTCTTACATTTTAAGAATAAAGGCAAATTGAATATATTGGTTCAGTAAAATGACTTTTGACACTTCTACTTTTTTGCTACACATGGATTTAAAAGGACATTAAAGTTTTTTTTCTTTGATGTTTAGGCCCTCTCTGTATTTCTTTACCTCTGCCTCCAACTCTCTCTCTCTCTCTCTCTCTCTCTCTCTCTCTCTCTCTCTCTCTCTCTCTCTCTGTGTTTGTGTGTGTGTGTGTGTGTGTGTGTCTATGTATGTGTATAGTTTGGGTGAGAGGAATGGGGAGTTCTAAAAGGAGCTGGAGAAAAAAAATTTACAATTTTATTTCAATTAAAATACAATTTTATTTCAATTAAAAATATTTTAAAAAAATTAAAGACAAAATAGAAAGGCATCAAAAAGGACTTGCTGTTCATTGATTCTTGTCCTCATATGTACTCTCAAAATGAAACGATTAGTTAATGGGAGATTTGAAAATGAAAGCAATACCCAAAAGTGAGGTGATACTGTGACATGTATTTAAAGTAACCAGTAGCACTTGGAACAAATCCAGGACTAGTAGGGAAGCCTGGGTCATTTAGAAGTAGGGATAATTCTTACAGGGTTTAGGCATTCAGTCTGAGTCATGGGAGAAAGCACACCATTTTTTTTCTGTCAATTTAAAGATTTTCTTTAAAAAGAGGCATTCAGCTTCTTGTTATACCTTGGAATCCTATTCCATCAGCTTTTCCATCCAAGCAACAGTCACATCAAAGAGTAAAGACACAAAAGTCTACTTGGCCCTTAAAAATCAAAATATGTTTTTAAAACAAAGCCATCAACACTGCTAAGTATATTTTTAAAAGAGGACACAATTAATTTTTCTGACGTGCAGAATGTCAGGCAGACATGTATGTATAATACAAGCAGGCTGCAGGAAGAGGATCCTTCCTTTAGGGTCACCATCTCATAGCTAATTTCAACTGCCTTAAACACAGCATGACTCTCAGCAAGGACAGCAGGGTCAAGCTCCTCCGTCAACTGGAGGGATCATTTCCATTCTGGGAATCAGAGCAGCACATGTCCCTAGATCCAGCTTCTCTTGCCAGAGAATTAATCCCCATCAATTATAAAGACTCCCTGAGGAAAAGCAACCTGGTGTCTGAGTTTAAGTTCTTCCCACCAGCTCTATTAATTACTGCAACAATGAGTGATATTGTTATCTTCATAAGCTGTTTCTATCTCCTGTGTGTGACCAAACGAAGTTGAAGAATATATTTTCCTGTAATAAAAGGCCGTCCTTTTTGTTTTACCAATATTTCTTCCAACCTGCATCTTTTAGTCAAGAAAAACCACCAACTGACAGCCCAAACACTTTTTGTTTGTTTGCTTGTTTGTTTGTTTGCAGACAAGATCTTGCTCTGTGGCACAAGATGAACTTGAACATTCTGTACAGCCCAGGATAACCTCAGACTTACAATACCCTTTCAGAAAATGGATTCTAGAATTAAAGACATGTACTACTACACCTGGCTAGTATTTCTTTAATTGCAACAATCCCAGACAGTAACTTCAAAAACATGCCCCACAGAAGACTATTCCTTAAAAGGAAATTCTCTGAGATTCAACACAGTCTTTCTACTACTGCTCCAAATATCTCCATTCATTCTGCAGTCACTTCGGGTATAATTATTTTTCCTGTTAAGCTATGATATAGACCCAATTACACAAGATGAAAACATTTTTAAAATTTTAATAAGTCTGAAACTTAAGTCCTAGTGAAAGCATATGTAAAGACACTTATTAACTGAAACCAAGTTTCCTCTGGCATTCGTTAGAACTGATATTTTACCTTTAGTTTTGCTAAAAATATATTCTAATATTTGTTTTTCTTTCCTCACGTGTACATTCTCATACACTCAGAAGAGAAGGGCCAAATATATGCTTGAGGAACTGGAAGAAGATCTATTGGTGCTGCTGAAGTGCAACAGATATCAAACCCAAGAAGCCATCACTTGGCAGCCTCTAGAAGAGCCGGTCTTGGGAATCAGAGATCATAGTTCACAATCTCTGAAACCTCGCTGAGCTACAGTTTGCTTTATCGTCTATTTTTCCTTGCTTTCACTTCATTTCCCTCTTTCTCCATTTTCTCCACACTAGGACAATTGAACTTCAAACCACTGAAAGTTATAGTTAAGCTGGTACCAGTTGCTACATCTCAGAAGATCTGTGTTTTATTGGTTAAGAGTCAAATAGTTCCACGTTCAGAGGCAGGTGAATTTTAAACCTAGAAACTAAATAGGGAAAGAATTTTTAAATTATTTATCTGTGCATGTGTGCGTGTGGATACACACTCATATGTGTGAAAAAAATTTTGTGTCTAGGTGTATGAGATAAATTCTGTGTCTATACTGTGAGATAGTGTGTGTGTGTGTGTGTGTGTGTGTGTGTGTACCCACACACACTAGAGCCGCATAAACTAGAGCCTCATGCATGTTATTTAACTCCTCCTACCACTTTGTTATGTACCCATCCCTCTTTTTCCAATTTAATTTTGAGATAAAGTCTCAGAAAGCTTCCAATCTACCTTTAAGTTCACTCCGGAGCTCAGTCAGTCATGATTCATTTCCCTGAGTAGCTGTAGATGGATTTGAATATACACATACATATATTTAGACACAGAGATAAAAATATAGGTAATTAGGTAGATGACAGATAGATGGATGAGAGATGGATGGATAGATAGATAGATAGATAGATAGATAGATAGATAGATAGATAAGATAGATATTTGATGCTTAGTATTGATCATCAACTAACCTAGACTACTTGCCAATGGCCAAATCCATGAGTCATTATCTAAACCAAGATTCATTACTATGTGGGCCTGTGAGGAATGTTCTTTATTATCTGAATTGAAAGGGAAATACCCACCCTTAATATGGATGATAACTAGATATATATATAAAAAAGAAAATCTCAGGAAAGCCTTCTTGTTTTTCTTGTTTTTGTTTGCCACTATGTGCCACTGTGAGTTCCTCTACCTGTTGACAAGTTTGTCTCATCTGTTGCTGCCATTATACTGCCATCTGTCAGTGACATGGGAACCCTGGTGTAAAGACCACCATCTCTCTAGGAGTCCTCTGTACTAGCCTGAAGCTGTTGAAGCATTTGACTTCCTGTATCAGACCACTAACAATATTCAGTCCCTTCAGTGTGAAAATAGCTATTATTGGATATATAGATATTTATATAAATTCATATTATGTTCATCTCAATATATTGTTTATGTATACACATTCTTTTGATACTATTTTTTAGAGAACCCATATACATATATATATTTATATATTATAATATATAATACATATATCATTATGCACATAGGTGCATGCACATACAGATGTATAAAATTTTCCTGTAGCTCATTCCAAGTTGATTTGGGGAGATAGAATCTTTTTTTTTCCTTTTCTTTTTTTCGGAGCTGGGGACCGAACCCAGGGCCTTGTGCTTGCTAGGCAAGCGCTCTACCACTGAGCTAAATCCCCAACCCCTGGGGAGATAGAATCTTACATAAGATTTGTTAGGTCATATATACAATCTCCTCACCCTTTATTAACAGCTGAGGATGATATGGTAAAAATATGATAAGAAATAAATTTACCCTGACCTAAAGAACAATCTCAAATAGCAGACAAAAAGACAAATGACTCGTGTATAGGTCCCTGTGCTATTAACATTGATTTTAAAAGGTCTAAATGAAATTGAGGAAGAATTTGGAGTAGATCTTTTTTCCCCTTTTTTAAAAATTGGGTATTTTCTTTATTTGCATTTCAAATATTATTCCCTTTCCTGATTTCCCCTCTGGAGTTTCCCTATCCCTTTCCCCCTCCTCCTGCCTCTATGAGAGTGTCCCTTAACCATCCACCCACTACACCCATCTCGCTGCCCTGACTTTCCCCTATGTGGTGGCATTGAGCCTTCACAAGGCAAAGGACCTATCCTCTCAATGATGCCCAATAAAGCCATCCTCTGCTATATATGTGGCTGGAGCCATAGGCACTTCCATGTGTATTTTTTAGTTAGTGGTTTAGTCCCTGGGAGCTCTGGGCGGGGGTTGGGGGTGGGGTCTGGTTGAGTGACATTGTCGTTCTTCCTATGGGGTTGAAAACCCCTTCAGCTGTTTCAGTCCTTTCTCTAACACCTCCATTATGGACCCAGTTCGCTGTTCCTTAGTTGTCTTTGAGCACCGCCTCTGTATTTGTCAGACTTTGGCAGAGGCTCTCAGGAGACCGCTATATCAGGCTCCTGTCAGCATGCACTTCTTAGCATCCACAATATTGTCTGTGGGATGGATCCCTGGGTGGGGCTGTCTCTAGATGACCTTTCCCTCAGTCTCTGCTCCACACTTTGTTTCTGTATTTCCTCCGGTGAATATTTTGTTCCCCATTCCAAGAAGATTTTGGAGTAAATCTTAAATAGGAAGAAGATGTCTGAACATCATTCATCTGCAGAAACTCTTACTTGATATAATTTCAACCTTTTCAAAAGGCTCATGCTACTTCTCCTTGTTTATCTATATTACTATAAAGTATTGGAACATAAGTAATAGACTAAATTTCAAAAATACACTAGTGTAGATTTCAAAATATACTGCTTTGTGTTTATAATTTATTCTTCCACTTATGTGTGGGCATATAGAACTTAATTCAAAAGTAGTTTGTATAGCTTCTTACAGTTCATGTCCAGTACATTGATCCTTATTTTGTTTTTACAAAAATTTGACAATAATTTTGTGATTCTCACAATAGGAGATAACATCCAGTTTTATTTTTCCCAAAAAATATTCTATAAAACTAGAGGATGGTACTAAATATATGATTTATACTAAAAAAAAGTCACAATTATACGGTCACTTGTATAGATCTTGATTTGGGGCCACATATTAGAAGATCAGCATGAGATCTAAAAATCATAAAGCTGCCAGAAAAGCCAACAGTTAGTGCCTTTAACCATCCATTTTTAAACTATGTTAAAAGTTGACCAGTAATATTAATTTCATTATATTTTCTCAAGTCAATGAGATTGCTAATTTCTGTTCTTGTTCTTATTTGCATTCTATCCTTCATTAATAATAAATAATTTTTAAAAATAAAATTTCATTCTAACTTATTTTTTGCTGTTTTTCCCTTTTTGTTTTCAATTAATTTATTCACTGTACCTCCCAATTACAGCTCCTCACTCTTCCAGGATTTCCCCCCCTCAACCAGCCCTCACACCCATTCCTCAATCTCCTTCTCTTCTGAAAAGGCAGAGGTCTCCATGGGTACTATCCCACTATGCACATCAGGTCACCAAAGGATTGATTATATCCTATAGGCAAGACAAGACAACTCAGAGCAACAGGATCCACAGGCAAGCAACAGGGTCAGGGCCAGACCCTTCAGTTGTTGGGGTACCCACATGAAGACTAAGCTGAATATCTGCTACTTTTGTGTGGTAGAGACTGTTCTGCCTACCAGAAGTATACGGACAAAGAGGGAGCAGAGACTGAAGGATAGCTAACGAGTGAACTTCCCAACTTGAGACTCATCTCATGGGCAAGTGCCAATCCCTGACACTATTAATGATACTCTATTATGCTTCCACAGGAAGCTAGCATAATAATCCTTTGAGAGGCACCACCCAGAAGCTGAGTAAAACAGATGCAAGAACCATAGTCAAACATTATACAGAGCTCAGAGAGTCTTGTGGCAGAGGTTGGGAAGGATTGAAAGACCCAGAGGAGATAAGAACTCAACAAGAACGTCAACAGAGTCAACTAACATGGCTCTTTTGGAGCTTCCAAAGTAGTAGTGATTTCTATTGTTTAAAGTAAATTTTCACTAATGTAGCAATTTCAACATATTAAAATCATCATAATCCTTAATATTTTTACAGTACAGATATTGTACACTTAGGTCTTTAATCATCAAGTTCATTGATTTTAGAATTAAAGTATATTATGGAAACTGGTGACTCATTAATGATTTCGTTTTAAGAAAATGCTAGCACTCTATGCCTGCAGAAAGAAACAGGAGAGAGCATATGTCACCAGCTTGACAGCACACCTAAAAGCTCTAGAACAAAAAGAAGCAAATACACCCAGGAGGAGTAGAAGGCAAGAAATAATCAAACTCAGAGCTGAAATCAACCAAGTAGAAACAAAAAGGACCATAGAAAGAATCAACAGAACCAAAAGTTGGATCTTTGAGAAAATCAACATGATAGATAAACCCTTAGCCAGACTAACGAGAGGACACAGAGAGTGTGTCCAAGTTAACAAAATCAGAAATGAAAAGGGAGACAGAAGCACAGAAACAGAGGAAATTCAAAAAATCATCAGATCCTACTACAAAAACCTATATTCAAAAAAACTGGAAAATCTGCAAGAAATGGACAATTTCCTAGACAGATACCAGGTACCGAAGCTAAATCAGGAACAGATAAAACAGTTAAACAACCCCATAACTCCTAACGAAATAAAAGCAGTCATTAAAGGTGTCCCAACTAAAAAGAGCACAGGTACAGACAGGTTTAGTGCAGAATTCTATCATACCTTCATGGAAGACCTCATACCAATATTATCCAACCTATTCCACAAAATTGAAACAGATGGAGCACTACCGAATTCCTTCTATGAAGCCACAATTACTCTTATACCTAAACCACACAAAGACACAACAAAGAAAGAGAACTTCAGACCAATTTCCCTTATGAATATCGATGCAAAAATACTCAATAAAATTCTGGCAAACCGAATCCAAGAACACATCAAAACAATCATCTACCATGATCAAGTAGGCTTCATCCCAGGCATGCAGGGATGGTTTAATATACGGAAAACCATCAACGTGATCTATTATATAAACAAACTGAAAGAACAAAACCACATGATCATTTCATTAGATGCTGAGAAAGCATTTGACAAAATTCAACACCCCTTCATGATAAAAGTCCTGGAAAGAATAGAAATTCAAGGCCTATACCTAAACATAGTAAAAGACATATACAGCAAACCAATCGCTAACACTAAACTAAATGGAGAAAAACTTGAAGCAATCCCACTGAAATCAAGGACTAGACAAGGCTGCCCACTCTCTCCCTACTTATTCAATATAGTTCTTGAAGTTCTAGCCAGAGCAAACAGACAACAAAAGGAGATGAAGGGGGTCCAGATTGGAAAAGAAGTCAAAATATCACTATTTGCAGATGCTATGATAGGATATGTAAGTGATCCCAAAAGTTCCACCAGAGAACTATTGAATCTGATAAACACCTTCAGCAAAGTGGCTGGGTATAAAATTAACTCAAATAAATCAGTAGCCCTCTTGTTACAAAAGAGTAGCAAGCCGAGAAAGAAATTAGGGTAAGGACACCCTTCATAATAGTCCCAAATAATATAAAGTACCTCAGTATGACTTTAACCAAGCAAATAAAAGATCTGTACAATAAGAACTTCAAGCTTCTGAAGAGAGAAATTGAAGAAGACCTCAGAAGATGGAAAGATCTCCCATGCTCATGGACTGGCAGGATTAATATAATAAAAATGGCCATTTTACCAAATGCGATTCAATGCAATGCAATCCCCATCAAAATAGCAATCCAATTCTGCAAAGAGTTAGACAGAACAATTTACAAATTCATCTGGAATAAAAAAAACACAGGATAGCTAAAACTATCCTCAACAATAAAAGGACTTCACGGGGAATCACTATCCCTGAACTCAAGCAGTATTACAGAGCAATAGTGATAAAAACTGCATGGTATTGGTGCAGAGACAGACAGATAGACCAATGCAATAGAATTGAAGACCCAGAAATGAACCCACACCCCTATGGTCACTTGATTTTTGACAAAGGAGCCAAAACTATCCAATGGAAAAAAAGATAGCATTTTCAGCAAATGGTGCTGGTTCAACTGGAGGTCAACATGTAGAAGAATGCAGATTGATCCATGTTTATCAACCTGTACAAAGCTTAAGTCCAAGTGGATCAAGGACCTCCGCATCAAACCAGATACACTCAAACTAATAGAAGAAAAAATGGGGAACCAACTCGAACACAAGGGCACTGGAGAAAATTTCCTGAACAAAACACCAATGGCTTATGCTCTAAGATCAGGAATAGACAAATGGGATCTCATAAAACTGCTTCTTTAAAGCAAAGGACACTGTCGTTAGGACAAAACGGCAACCAACAGATTGGGAAAAGATCTTTACCAATCCTACAACAGATAGAGGGCTTATATCCAAAATATACAAAGAACTCAAGAAGTTAGACCGCAGGGAGTCAAATAACTCTATTAAAAAATGGAGTTCAGAGCTAAACAAAGAATTCACAGCTGAGGAATGCCGAATGGCTGAGAAACACCTAAAGAAATGTTCTACATCTTTAGTCATAAGGGAAATGCAAATCAAAACAACCCTGAGATTTCACCTCACACCAGTGAGAATGGCTAAGATCAAAAACTCAAGTGACAGCAAATGCTGGCGAGGATGTGGAGAAAGAGGAACACTCCTCCATTGTTGGTGGGATTGCAGACTGGTACAACCATTCTGGAAATCAGTCTGGAGGTTCCTCAGAAAATTGGACATTGAACTACCTGAGGACCCAGCTATAACTGTCTTAGGCATATACCCAAAAGATGCCCCAGCATATAAAAAAGACACATGCTCCACTCTTTTCATAGCAGCCTTATTTATAATACCAGAAGCTGGGAAGAACCCAGATGCCCTTCAACAGAGGAATGGATACAGAAAATGTGGTACATCTACACAATGGAATATTACTCAGCTATCAAAAACAATGACTTTATGAAATTCATAGGCAAATGGATGGAACTGGAAAATATCATCCTGAGTGAGGTAACCCAATCACAGAAAAACACACACGGTATGCACTCGTTGATAAGTGACTATTCGCCCAAATGCTTGAATTGCCCTAGGTGCACAGAACACATGAAACTCAAGACAGATGATCAAAATGTGAATGCTTCCCTCCTTCTTTAGAAGGGGAACAAGAATACCCTTGGCAGGGAATAGGAAGGCAAAGCTTAAAACAGATGCAGAAGGAACACCCATTCAGAGCCTGCCCCACATGTGGCCCATACATATACAGCCACCCAACTAGATAAGATGGATGAAGCAAAGAAGTGCAGGCCGACAGGAGCCGGATGTAGATCTCTCCTGAGAGACACAGCCAGAATACAGCAAATACAGAGGCGAATGCCAGCAGCACACCACTGAACTGAGAATAGAACCCCCGTTGAAGGAATCAGAGAAAGAACTGGAAGAGCTTGAAGGGGCTCGAGACCCCTTATGAACAGCAATGCCAAGCAACCAGAGCTTCCAGGGACTAAGCCACTACCCAAAGACTGTACATGGACTGACCCTGGGCTCCAACCACATAGGTAGCAATGAATAGCCTAGTAAGAGCACCAGTGGAAGGGGAAGCCCTTGGTCCTGCCAAGACTGAACCCCCAGTGTACGTAATTGTTGGAGGGAGGGCGGTAATGGGGGGAAAATGGGGAGGGGATCACCCATATAGAGGGGGGAGGGGTTAGGGGGATGTTTGCCTGGAAACCGGGAAAGGGAATAACATTCGAAAGTAAATAAGAATTACTCAAGTTAATAAAAAAAAAGAAAGAAAGAAAATGCCAGCACTCTAGACACTGAGTTATAAAATAAACCTATTACATAGAGCTGCTACTCATGCATTCTAGACAGGAAGAACTCATACATTATATCAAGAGGGAGAGAGGAAGGAGGAAAAGTATGGAAGGAGGTAAGAAGAGGGGGGAAGAGAGGGAGGGCAAATACAGGGACAAACAGAAAGACAGAGAGAACTTTATAATTTGGAGGCAGAGGAAGAAGAATCACATGTCCAATATAAGCTTGTGCTGTATAATAAAACTTACTCTAAAGAAAGAAGCAAAGGAAAAAAATGTGAATTTAGAGTGACCTTTCTGATAAAACAAATCTTCAAAAATGTAAAATATGCATAGATAATTCAATTGTCAGTCAGTCTGCATGAAGAAGAATGCAAATTGGTCCATTTTCATCTCCTTGTATAAAGCTCAAGTCCAAGGGGATCCAGGACTTCCACATAAAACAAGATATGTTGAATCTAGTAGAATGAAAAATGGGAAAGAGCCTGGAACACATCACCACAGGGGAAAATTTCCTGAACAGAAGGCCAATGGCTCTGGCTCTAAGATCAACAATTGACAAATGGGATCTCATAAAATTGAAAAGCGTCTGTAACTTGGGCATGCCGATACAATTGGGCTAATATCCACTTATCAGTGAGAGCATATCATGTGTGTTCTTCATGAAGTTATTGTTTTTAATAGCTGAGTAGTTCTCCACTGTGTAAATGTACCACATTTTCTGTATCCATTCCTCTGTTGAAGGACATCTGGGTTCTTTCCAGCTTTTGGCTATTATAAATAAGGCTGCTATGAACATAATGGAGCATGTGTCCTTTTTATATGTTGGAGCATCTTTTGGAGCAGAGACTGAAAGAAAGGACATCCAGAGACTGCCCCGTCTGGGGATCCATCCCACATACAGTCACTAAATCCAGACACTATTGCAGATGACAAGAAATGCATGCTGATAGCGCCTGATATATCTGTCACCTGACAGATTCTGCCATAGCCTGACAAATACAGAAGCAGATGCTCACAGTCAAACATTAGATTGAGAATGGGGTCCCCAATGTATGAGTTAGGCAAAGAACTGAAGGAGCTGAAGGAGTTTGTAACCCCATAGGAAGAACAACAATATCAACCAACCAGATACTCTACAGCTCCAAGGAACTAAAGCACCAAAAGAGTACACATGAAGTGACTGATGTCTCCAGCTGCATATATAGCAAAGGATAGCTTTGTTGGGAATCAAGGGAAAGGGAAGGAGAGGCCCTTGGTCCTGTGAAGGCTAGATGCCCCAGTGCAGGGAAATGCCAGGGCAGGAAGGCAGGAGGGAGTAGGTGGGTGGGTGGGTGAGCACCCTCATAGAAGCAGGGGGAGGGGGGTGGATGGGGTAACTAAGGGAAAACCAGGAAAAGGGATAACATTTGAAATGTAAATAAAGAAAATACCCAATAAAAGAAAAAATACTAACAAAAAAGAAAAAAGAAAAGAAAAGCTTCTGCAAGGCAAAGGACACTGTCAGACAGTGCAGACAAAGTGACAACCAAGAGATTGGGAAAAGATCTTTACCAAAAGAGGGCTAACATCCAAAATATACAAATAACTCAAGAAGTTGGACTCCAGAGTACCAGGTAACCATATTAAAAATGGGGTACAGAGTTAAGCAAAGAATTCTCAACTGGGGAATCTCAAAAGGCCGAGAAGGACCTAAAGAAATGTTCAATATCCTAAGTCATCAAGGACATGCAAATCAAAACGACTCTGAAATTTCACCTCACACCAGTAAGAATGGCTAAGATCAAAAGCTCAGACAACACCAGATGCTAGTGAGGAAGTGAAGAAAAAGGAACACTCCTCCATTGCTAGTGGGATTGCAAGCTGGTACAATCACTTTGAAAATCAATCTGGCTGTTCCTGAGAACATTGGAAATAGTTCTACCTGAAGATCCAGCTATACCACTACTGGGCATATACCCAAAAGATGCTCCAATATATATCAAGGACACATGCTCCATTATGTTCATAGCAACCTTATTTATAAGAGCCCAAAGCTTGAAGCAACCCAGATGTCCCTCAGGGGAAGGATGGATACAGGAAATATGGTACATTTACAGAATGGTGTACTACTTAGGTATTACAAACAATGACCTCATAAATTTTGTATGCAAATGGATGGAACTAGGATATCATCCTGAGTGAGGTAACCCGGACCCAAAAGGCACACATGGTATGTACTCACTAATAAGTGAATATTAGGCCAAAAGCTCAGAATGCCAATGATACAACTCAGAGATCATATGAAACTAAAGAAGAAGAAGACCAAAGTGTGGATGCTTCAATCCTACTTAGAAAAGGGAACCAAATATCATGGGAGGTAGATAGAGGGAGGGACCTGAGAGAAAGAGAGAGAGAGAGAGAGAGAGAGAGAGAGAGAGAGAGAGAGAGAGAGAGAGAGGAGGGAAAAAGGGGAATAGACAAGAGGTATGGGAAGAGAAAGGAAAAATGTGTGAAGGGTCAGGGGAATGAATAGAAATACGTAGCACTGGGAGTGGGAAACTGTAAAACCACTAGAAAGTCCCAGATACCAGGGAAGCAAGAGGTTCCCAGGACTCAATGGGGATGACATTAGACAAAATTCCCAACGGAGGGGAGAGAGAACCTGAAGAGACCACTTCTAGTAGAAAGACATAGCCCCCATTAGAGGGATGGGGCTACCCACCCATCTCAAAAATTTTAACCCAAAATTATTTTTGTCTAAAGGAAACATGACAAAAATGGAGCATAAACTGAAGGAAAGGCCATCCAAAGACTACCCCACCTTGTGATCTGTCCCATCTGCAGACACCAAACCTTGACACTATTTCCGATGCCAAGAAGTGCTCCCAGACAAGAGCCTAGTGTGGTTGTCAAAGGAGAGTCTCCTCCTGCATCTGACTAAGACAGATACAGATACAACCAACTATCTGAGTGAGCTCTGGGACCACAATGGAAGAGTTAGAAGAAGGACCTAAAGGAAGTGAAATGAACTGCAATCCCATAGGAAAAACAGTATCAACTAACTGGACCACCACTATACCACTATACCACCAACCAGAGTACACATGGATGGGTCCATGCCTCCAGCTGTAATGTAGCTGAGGATGGCCTTACCTGTCATCAATGCCCTTAGTCCTGTGTAAGCATATTGCCCCAGAATAGGGGAATGAAAGATGGGTGAGGTGGGAGTGAGTGGGTGGGTGGGGGAGCATCCTCTTAGAGGCAAATGGGTGGGAGGATTGGCTTGGGGGGGCAGTTGCTGCAGAGAGGAGACTGGGAATGGGGACAACATTTGAAATGTAAATAAATAAAATAATTAATAAATATACGAAACAGAGTGTCAGTAAAATTAATTAAAAACAAAGCAGAAAGAAAATTACATTGTGAATGCAGCACTAATATTTCTCATAAACACACACACACACACACACACACACACACACACACATAAAGAAGCACTTTTGAAGAATTCCTTAATCCTTTCACTAGACACTGTGTGAATGACTGACACAGGCTAGTATCAAAGTGAACTTGAAGCTCAATAGATATTATGACAATTATCTTTTGTCTTCTAAGACTTCTGAGTGCATAGTTCACCTGTATTAATTGAATGAAACATACATTTTAGAAGAAAATGAAGTAATTCCAGCCGGCACTCAGGGGATAAAGTGAATCTATTCCAAAACCTCCAGAGAACCAATTATTGGTTTCCAGATTTAAACATTCTGTGGGTAAAACTTTCATTAAAAAAATAAATGTAGAAGGTGAAAATGGCTCTTTCCTCCTGCTACCATTCAAACTCTGTACCTTGCCTGACCCAGTTTCCATGATGAGTTGTGTGCTGTAACACGTGACAACACTTGTGACATCCAGAGACCAGCTCTGCCCAGTCAATGGTCATGGTGGCTTCTTCATCATCACATGCATTAGCAGGTCGTTCAAAGAGGGAAATTACTGCTGCTGTGAAAGCAATTGCTTGAACCTTGGGTCATCAAACGAGAAACAAACACAGGCAGAGTAAGTGTTGTTCAACAGTTCTATGTACTCCAAGATTAACAAGGAATGGTTCATGAGTGAGGAAGATTTTCTTCAGTATTACTTAAAGTATATAATCAGTGACAGTAGGAGAACCACAATACAGTTCACAGAGTGGTTTCCAAGCATTGCCTTTTATTTTAATAAGGACTTGTCATTGAAAACGGGAAGAATAGAAGCTTTCACAGCCATGAAAGAGAATTGATTCCTCAAGCCTCTTCACTGTCTGGCACACTCCAGTGTCATTGAGTAAGTAATGACTTCTTTTATTAAAGATCACTTTGGTAGGAGGAGAAATGACTGTATCCAGTGTCACAGGTTCAATTTTACTGTCTTTCATATCCCTATTCCTTTGTTAAGTGATACAAAATTTGAATACTCTCTTATCTCTCTGACAGTGGAAATCCCACAAATCAAAACAATTAATTTGAAAGGCCAGTGAGAAGTAAGTTCATACATTCATGGTAAATATTTACTAAGATTGGGATCAAATGTATTAAACATTTTATAATGTTACATTTTTAAGTTTTTAAATTAAAAATATAACTACACACAGAACAGGAGACCATAATGAAGATATAAACTTCAAAGTAAATGGTGGAATTGTGTTAGAACCCATGTCTTCCATGTTCAATTAGTATAGCCTGAAAATTTACAACATAGACAGTTGTGGAGAGCCGCAATAAGATTCGCCACCACAAGATGGCGCTGGCTTCCACTGCGCCCCACGTGGAAAGCCGGGATAGCTTTTGCCATTACAAGATGGCGCTGGCCTCCGCCGCGCCAGCCGACTTCCTTTTAGGAAGTTAACTGTGTACGCATGTGCAAGAGTGCCTTCGTGCCAGGTCTTTGCCCACTCCTGGGCGTGCCTAATGAGATCATGGGTAAGTGACCAATCAGGTGTGGATGCACCGCGCTAGGGTGTATATAAGCCACGCCATGCTGGCGCCCCGGGCCCCCCTCTCTTTAAGATTCAATAAACGTTTAAGCTGCAGAAGGATTCGTGTGTCCCCGCGTGTTCTTCCTGGCGAGACAATAGCGTGGGGCAGACAGTTATACTCAAGGCATTTGAATTTTTACTTTGAGCTACAGTTTGAAGATGATATCCTTATTGTGCACTCATATCTTCCTTTTACTTACCTTTCCAGTTATATCCCCAAATGAAAGGATGGAGTCTTTTGGATCAAAAGGATCATACCAATAATCCATGCATATGGGAGCTCCTTGAAGGCCTTGGAGTTTGTATTGACAAGGAAATTCTTCTTTGGATAGTAGATCATAGAAACAAATCTCTTTGCTTGTAAAAGCTACTGCTATCTAGAGTAGCCAAATAGAAAATCAAAGGATATTAATGGTGGATATAGTGAAATTGATATACAAAGCAAGCATACACACCAAATTTCTAAATGAGACATAGTTCTCTGAGAGCCCTTATCAGTGTTAAAAATGTATGCATAACAAATTCTAGCACTGGACTCTAGCCAAAAATAAATAAATAAATAAATAAATAAATAAATAAATAAATAAATCCAAAACAAAGCATTTTAATTACCAAAGTCATTTGAGCACCCTTTCTTTCATATTTTAATCCTACATCCACCACCATCCTTCATCTCTAACATTGTCAGTTAATTATACAAAGTGAAAAATATATGAGTCACTGTTTGCAATATCATGTTAAGACACCCAAGAGAAAGCTTTGGAAAGCAAATACTTCTCAGGCACCAAAGGTGAATGTGGCTCTCTGTCACTGCTGATGTTGTATTTGATACTAGCCAGAGGTTCTGCCCCATCATTTTCTAGTCTGTTTCACAACTATCAAGTGTATTTATAAACATTTTGTACCTTGTTAACATTTTCCAGAGAAACCAAACCTGTCACCCACAGGTGTTTGAGTTTGATAGCATCTGAAGTGATAGGAAGTGTTTCTTGCAACTTCAAGTTCTCTCCCCAGATTCCTAGTAAGCCTTCTTTGCTAATAGTTAAGTAACGACTTGAACTTTTTAAGAAAACTATTTTCTGAATGGTGTCCTTGTGTTTTCCTAGGAGGAATTCAAGGTCCTTCCATTGGGGAATGACTGTTGCCTTTGCTCGTTCATCTCTCTCAGAAAGTGATAACAGTATAAATGAAGTCAGCTTGTCCCAGTCAATGAAGCCATCCTGGGACACATCCACTTTGTCAAAGAGTTCTCCATATTCTTCTTTTGTGCCCCAACCCACAGTCTCTGTCATCTTCTGTACAAATACTTCTCTGGGCATACAAATGGTTTGGCTTGGATCTTGGGACTATAAATGAGAATAGAAAAATAAGACAAAAGAAAACTCATCACAGAGAGAGGAGCATTGTGCTGTCTCCAATTTGCTTTATTTAGCAATTCTTGCAGTGAAGGAAGAAAAGAATCTTCTATTTTAGAGAGGTACTATACTTACATGACCAGGAGAGATAAATAATTTATAGGGCTAGAAGCTACATGTTCAATTACAAATGTTAAGGAAAGAGAATTAGAGAATATTTGTTGGTAGAAAGAGGATTGCAGAGATGTAGGGCATTAGTCATGGACCCAGAAAAGGCAAGGTAAGGATTTAGAAGGAAAGCATCCTGATAACAATTTTATTACCTAATGAAATCCCATTTTGGACTTCGAACTTTAAGCTGTAAATCATAAAATTTCATATTTAAGCAACTAATTTTGTAGTAATTCTTTAAAGCAGAAACAGAAAGCTAATACGGTGGTTTGTAAAGGATGTGTAAATCCTGGAAAAAGCTTGATAGAGCCAGTAAAGCTACAACATAATGAAATTTTAATTCAAGGGTAGGAAATCTACTTCAGTAAACACCGTATTATAAGAGACACTGAAACTGTAGTTATAATCCATAAAATGTCTATAACTGGAAAGTTAGCAGATTCTAAAGCGTGGCTCCCAGAGGAAACACGGGGTCAGATTTCTACTTGGCACACCATTTTCAAAAGGGACTAATACTTAATTTTATTTAATGTATATTTCTATTGAAAAACACCTTATTTAACATTATTGTTACCTCTTCCTAATTGAATTTACAACCAATAGCATTGTGATTCATGTCTGAATGAAGTCATTAGCATGTTTTGGAATTTTCTAATCATTTTGAGAATGAGAACATTAGTAACACTTCACAACTGTACTCCAAGACCATTTTGAACAGCAAATCATGAGGAAGGCAGGTTGGGAGTTAAGAAAGAACAGAAAGTTGAAAGAAAGGATGGGGGTAAATTACATAGGAGGGGAACTGGGAAAGAGGGGAAGTAGAAAGGGAGATGGGAAAAGGGAGAGAGAGAGTGAGAGAGAAAGAGAGAGAATGTGGCTCTAAGGAGATGGAGAAGATAGCACTTCCTTGTGTTACAATGTCAGAGCAAGAAGGAGGCTGAATGTCAAGGAAGCTGAATGTCAACCTCCAGGAATGTCAACTTCATGTGATCTTGTTTGTGAATCTGGGAGACCCACAGTTTTTACTATTTTTTCCATTCCTGGAAGAACCACTATAGTGCCGAGAAAAATGAATCATACTGATTCAGACAATGCAAACAAATTGGAGTTGAAGGCAAATCCATAGTATGCACACATTTCAAGGAATAATACAACTTAATATAAATAGTGGGATTTGTAAAGAAAGAATCGGCTTTCTACAAATGGAGCTGAAGAGTGAGGAAACACCTAGTATATGAGGTACTGTGTAATAAAGATGCTTTAACAAACGTGTGTTTTGTTGCCATGTGTCTGTCGTTTGTCACACTGTACCCCTCCCTCACTTTGGGACACTATGAAAAGACCAATCCTAAAAATATTAGAAATAGAAGATTCCCAGTTCAAAGTCCCAGAAAACATCTTCAACAAAATAATAGAAGAAAATTTCCTTAACCTAAAGAAAGAAATGCCTATAAAGGTACAAGAAACTTACAGAATACCAAATAGATTGGACTAGAAAAGAAAACCCTCCCACCACATAATAATCAAAACACTAAATATACAGAACAAAGAAAGTAATGAGAAAGAGCCAAGTAATATATAAAGGCAGGCCTAGAAGAATTATACCCAATTTCTCATCAGGTTACAAAAGCTAGAAGGGCCTGGGCAGGGGTCTCACAGACCCTATGAGATCAGAGATTTCAGCCCAACTACTATACCCAGTAAAACTTTCAATCACTATACATGGAGAAAGCAAGATATTCCATAGCAAAACTATATTCAAACAATTTCTTTACACTAACAAAGTCCTACAGAGGATACTAGAAGGAAAACTCCATCCCAACAAATTTAACTACACTCAAGAAAACTTAAAAAATAATTTCACACCCTTGAAACTAACAGAAGACTCACTCGCTCCCTCCCCCTCCTGTCTCTTTCTCTCTCAGCCACAACCAACATAAAAATAACAGGAAGTAACAATCATTGCTTATTAATATCTCTCAATATCGATGGACTCAATTCCCCAGTAAAAAGACACAGACTAACAGTATAAATGGACTCCATCATTCTTCTGTATACAGGAAACACCTCAGGAACAAAGATAGTCATTATCTCAGTATTAAGGGATAGAAAAAGGTTAACCAAACAAATGATCCAAGAAATAAGTTAGAGTAGACATTCTAATGATTAATAGAAAGACTTCAACCTTAAGTACTCAAAAGATACAGAAAAGGACATTTCATACTCATCAAGGAACAATCCACAAAGAGGGCGTCTCAATTCTGAAAAATCTATGCCCAAAATACAGGGGAATTCACATTTGTAAAAGAAACATCACTAAAGCTTAAATCACAGACTTAATCCCACATAGTAATAGTGGGAGACCTCAACACCCCACTCTCACCAATGGACTTGTCATTGAGACAAAAGCTAAACAGAGAAATAATGAAACTAACACAGGTTATTACTCAAGTGCACCTAAGAGATATCTATAGAATATTTTACCCCAACATGAAAGAATACCTTCTTTTCTATACCTCATCATCTGTCACCAAGCAAACCTAAACAGAAACAAGAAGATTGAAATAATCTCAATGCATTTTATTAGATCACCATGGATTAAAGCTGACCTTCAACAAAAACAGAAACAACAGAAAGTCTACATACTCATGGAAACTTAACAACTCTCTACTTAATGACCACTGGGTCAAGGAAGAAATAAAAAACAAAATTAAAGACTTTCTAGAATTCTAGAATTTCTAGAAACAAAATTAAAAATTTCTAGAATTCTAGATGAAAATGATAGCACAACATACCCAACTGATGGGATCCTATGAAAGCAGTGGTAAAAGGAAAGTCCACCGCACTAAATGATCTCATTAAGAAGTTGGAGAGTTCTCATACTAATGAATTAAAAGTATTTATGAAAACTCTAGGAAAAAAAGAAGCAAACATATCAAGGGGGTATAGAAAACAGGAAATAAACTCAGGGCTGAAATCAATCAATTAGAAATGACGAGAACAATACAAAGAATAAACAAAACCACAAGAGCTGGTTATTTGAAAAAAAATTAACAGGATAGACAATCTCTTAGCCAAACTAACTTAAAGTCAGAGAGACAATACCCAAATTAACAAAATCAGAAATGAAAAGGGAAACATAAAAGACACTGAGGAAATTCAAAGAACCATTAGTTTTTACTTCAAAAGGCTATACTCCACAAAATTGAAAAATCTAAATAAAATGAATGATTTTCTAGACAGATATCAATTACCAAAGCTCACTTAAGATGAGGTGAAAATTTGAATAATCTCATAAGCCCTAAGGAAATAGAAGCAGTCACTAAAATTCTCCCAAACAAAATAAAACCATGGTACAGATGGTTTAAGTGTAGAATTCTTCAAGACTTTCAAAAAAGAGCTGATATCAATATTCCTCAAACTATATTCTCTAAAATAGAAACAGAAAGAACACTGCCAAACTCATTCTATGAGGCAATAGTTACCCTTCTACCTAAAGCACACAAAGACTCAAAGAAAGAAAATGTCAGACCAATTTCCCTTATGAACATTGATGCAAAAATACTAAATAAAATGCTCAAAAACCAAATCCAAGAGCACATCAAAGACATCATTTACCATGATTAAATATGCTTCATCGATGGATACAGGAATGGTTTAGTATACAAAAAGAACATAAATGTAGTCTAGCACATAAATAAACTAAAAGAATAAAAATAGATGGTCATCTCAATAGATGCTGAAAAAGCATTTGACAAAATCCAACACCCCTCCATCGAAAACGTTTTGGAGGGTCGCGGACACAAGAGGAATATTTACACTCATTAAAGCCAACACCCAACATCAAACTAAATGGAGAGAAACTTAAAGCATGTCCTTTAAAATCTGGAACAAGACAATGCCAGCCACTGTCTCCATGTATCTTCAATTTAGAACTTGAAGTTCTAGCCCGAACAATAAGACAACCAAAGGAGAACAGGGAGATACAAAAATGGAAAGAAAGAAGTCAAATTATTGCTATTTGTTGATGATATGCTAGTATATGTAAGCAACCCCAAAATTTCTGAGAGAAATATTACCTCTGATAAACAACTTTAGGAAAGTAGCTGGATAAAAAATTAAATCAAAGAAATCAGAAGCCTTTATACAAACAACAAGTGGGCTAAGAAACAAGTTAGAAAGTCAATCCTCTCCGCAATAGTCATAAATAACATAAAATATCTTGGTATAACTTTAACCAGGAAAGTGAAAGGCCTATATCACAAGAACTTCAAGTCTCTGAAGAGAGAAATTGAGGAAGATATCAGAAGATGGAAAAATCCCCTATGCTCATGGATTAACATAGTGAAAATGGCCTTCTTACCAAAAGCAATCTAGACTCAATGGACTTCCCATCAAAATTCCAACACAATTCTTCACAGACATGGAAGGACAAATTTTCAACCTCATATGGAAAACCAAAAAACTTAGATAGCTAAAACAATCCTGAAAAATAAAAGAGGCATCACTGTCCCTGGCTTCAAGATATACTACAGAGCAATGGCAATAAAAGTTTCATGGTATTGGTACAGCAACAGACAGGTGGATCAGTGGAACTGATTTGAAGACCAAGAAATAAACCCACACACCTATGGACACTTGGTTTCTGACAAAGAAGCCGAAAGCATAAAACAGAAAAGGGAGAGCATCATCAACAAATGGTTCTGTTCTTACTGGATATGCACATGCAGAATAATGCAAATCGATCCATATTCATCATCCTAGACTGAACTCGAGTCCTTGTTGGTCAAAGACCTCAAATAAATCCAGACACACTTAATCTATAGAACAGAAAATGGGGAATAACCTTAAACTCATTTGTTTAGGAGACAACTTCCTGAACAGAACACCAATGGCTTAGGCATTAAGGACTAGAATTAATAAATATGACCTCATGAAACTCAACAGCTACTGTAAATCAAAGAACACCATCATTGGACACAACAACAGCCTACAGATTGGAAAAAACTTCACTAACCATATATCAGACAGAGGGATAACATCAAAAATATACAAAAATTCAAGAAGTTAAACAATAACCATCAAAAAATTAAAAATGGAATACAGAGCTAAACAGAATTCTCAACAGAGGAATCTCAAATGGCCAAGAAGCCCCTAAACAAAAGATCAACATTCTTAATCATCATAGAAATGAAAATCAAAACGACATGGAGATTGAATGTTATGCCCATCAGAATGGCTAAAAATAAAACTGCAACACATGCTGGATAGGTTGGGGAGCAAGGGGAACATTCCTACACTGCTGATGGGAATGCAAACTTGTACGATTACTCTGGAAGTTAATTTAGCCGTTTCTCAGAAGATTGGGACTAGTTCTACCTTAAGACACAGCTATACCACTCCTGAGCATATTGCCAACTATCCCATAAGGACACTTGCTCAACTATGTTCATAGCAGCTTTATTGATAATAGCCAGAAACTGGAAACAAACTAGATGTCTCTCAACTGAATAATAGATACAGAAAATGTGGTACTTCTATACAATGGAATACTACTTAGCCATTAAAAACAAGGACATCATGCATTTCTCAGGCAAATGAATGTTGCTAGAAAATGTCACCCTGAGTGAGGTAACCCAGACCCTAATGAATATGTTTGATATATACTCACTTATAAGTTGATATTGGCCATAAAGTGCAGGTTTATTAGAACCATGCTCTAGTCAACAGACTCAAAGAAGCTAAATAAAAAAAGAGCACAAGGCAGGATGGTTTAATCTTTCTTAGAATAGGAAACAAAATAGATTTGGGAGGTCAATGGATGGAGAGAAATGAGTCAAAGGAAGGGAGGGGAGCAGAGCAGAGAGGATCACATTTAAGGGAGAGCAGGGAAGAGAGAAGGGAGAATGGCTTGTGAACTGTGGCAATATCTAAGACCTACCAGAGACTGGGATGAAGAAAGGCCTCAGAGGTTCTAAGGGGGCATCTCTAACTGAGATTCTTAGCAATGGGGGCATATGGATGATGAAGTACTCACTTTATGGTAGCTGGGCAGGACTCCCAGTGTAAGTATAATGACTGTATTATATTGTTAAGAACAGGAAACTACTCTGACAATAATAAAACAATTTCATTTTGCACCTCCAGAGATACAGAATTACAAATCTAGCATAAATAAGAAGTTATGTTTGCTGAAATAATACAAACAGCTGTATAAAAATTTTCTGCACGTTGATAATGACAAAATGCACTCAGAGAAGAGATGAGAAATACTCAACTTTATGAGCCTGACAAAAAATGATAGAGGTATGTATGGTGTCCTTGGTGGTTCTATTAGTAACAGTTCACTAATTACCTGTTTGGTTTAAGTTTACAATAAAAGCGCTTTTTGGATGACTTTGTTTAAAATATCTCTGCTTGCCAATCCTAATAATGGCTCCATAAAACTTCTATTTTAAGAATATGTGTTTAAAAAATATCCATAGGAGGAGATAGGGAGGCAAAGTTTGGAGCAGAGACTGAAGGAACGGCCACTCAGAGCCTATCCCACATTTGGCCCATACATATACAGCCACCAAAACTAGATAAGATGATGAAGCTAAGAAGTGCATGCTGACAGGAACCGGATATAGATTTCTCCTGAGAGACACAGCCAGAACATGTCAAATACAGAAGCGAATGCCAGCAGCAAACCACTTAACTGAGAACGGGACACCTGCTGGAGGAATTAGAGAAAGGTATGAAGGAGCAGAAGAGGCTTGTGACCACATAAGAACAACAATGCCAACGAACCAGAGCTTCCAGGGACTAAACCACTACCCAAAGACTATACGTGGACGGTCCCTGGGCTCCAACTTCATATTCAGTGAATAGCTTGTTGGGGCATCCGTGAAGGGGAAAGCCCTTGGTACTGCCAAGGTATAGACCCCCAGTATAGGGGATTATTGGGGGGTAATGGTGGGTGGATGGGGAGGGGAACACCCATATAGAAGGGGAGGGAGAGGGTTTAGGGGGCTGATGGACAGGAAACCGGGAAAGGGAATAACATTTGAAATGTAAATAAGAAATACCCAATTTAATAAAAATGGAAGAAAAATAAATAAATAAATAAATATAAAAAAGGATATGTGTTTATAAAATCCATGCCAGCTTGAATAAGTTGGCAATTAGTGTATGCTCCATATATAATATTGTGTACACATAGCATCTGAGATAATGTAGCACACATATAAACTCAATAAATGTAAATTCTCTGATAAAGTGTTTCAATAATTCCATGTCCAAAAGATTAAGGAGCCTATAATTATATTATTTAATATTATTGATAGCTATTTAGTTGTCTAAACATACAGGTTTTTTGTCTCTGACATCCATGACTTGTATTTGAGAATTTCCGAAAGAGAGGGAGAGGGAGAGAGAATTTTAGGTGTAGATTACTGTTAATTTAACAGTAAGTTATCTTCTCTGTAAGGAGGAGCTAGTTACATATTGAGTAAACCTAAGAGATTTATCAGAAGATCAAAATAAATGTAGAAGCCCCCCATTCAAAAAAACAAAATAGCCTGAAGCTCTCTTTCATGGTTATTTATCATTGTTTTGCAGAGGCTAGCTTAGCTAAAACACCATTCATAGTCTTCCAACTGCTTCTCATCAGAAGTACAAATAGCAAACTACCCTCACTTTGCTTATTGAATGTAGTTTACCTGTTCCTAGAAACTGTGGCTATCACTGTACAAGATCAACATCTCACTATGTGAGCAGCTAGGTCTTCTGCCTTTTGATTACTTTTGATGCTCTACAAAGTGAGAGGAGGTCCCCATTCTGGATGCATGGAATCTTTAGCAGGAAATAACTCCATGAAAGAGAACCTAAAAGAACCCTTCAATCTGTAAATGCTTAGATTTACCATTCTTTAATTGTAATTACTAAATTTTACTCAGCATACGCAGCAACATCTCTCTCTCTCTCTCTCTCTCTCTCTCTCTCTCGCGCACACACACACACACACACACACACACACACAAACACACACACAATATACCTGTTTAACTACAATCTTGAGTCTATGACTGAATTTGGTATGTTTTATGTAATTTTGTTAAGTTATATTATCGTTCAGTTTGTTTGAGGCTCTAGTAAGATAAACTGTATTAAAAACTGTCAATTATTAACAAAAACCTGTCAGTTATACTAACATCAATTACTATTATTGTAGATGCAGCCACATCAAGCTAAATTCACAAGCATATATTATACATGTATATGTATGTGTGTGTGAGAGTGGGTGGGTGTATGAAAATATTAAGAATTTGGTGCATTTTATTTAATTATAAAATGATATTAATTACTTAGTTCACATTTTTAAGTTAGCATTGTGTCACTCTAATAAAGCTGTCTTCACAAGAGAAAGTGTTAGTTTGAAAGTGAGACATTCGGATAAAACTATTTCATGATGTACTTAAAAACATGTCTTTTTTACCCCTCTTAGCACCTTTGTGAACTAAAAACTTAATGTTCTCACCTCTCAGAATATCTCATTTATTCAGATAAAACATATATGTAATTGAGAAACATATCATTATTATGCTTAATATAACATTGATTTGCATGTCAATTTCCTAAGAAAACGTCCAGGTACTGACTCTGGTTCCTTTTCTGAGAATACCCAGAACACATGGATCTTGCTTATCTCACTTGGTACATTTTAGACTTTAGAAAAATCTGTCTTCTGAGTACTCCTCAAATATAGAAAATTATAAAAATCATTTTATTTTAATATTTATGAAAACTGAGCTCTGCACCTCAGTGTTAAAAAATATTCCCTTTTAAAGAAACCTGACATCCCTTTTTGGCCCTAGGGAAAGATTGTGTATTTTTAACTAGTAATGTCTAAAAACTAAACTCTCCTGTAATGATTATTTTTCTGAACTTTTCTTCAAGGAAGGAATCCAAATTTCTATGTCTTATATACCGAATGCCACCCTCCGGTGTACAAATAGAGATAGATAATTGTCTCTCGTTTCGATGTGCCCACTTAACTCATATCTGGAAGCTAAACCTGCAAAGTGTACACTTACTTCTTCCACCACAGCACATGGAGACACAGATAACTTAAGGAGTCTTTAGTAATAAACATTTCTACCATGTTCAATGTGCTGGTTTATATAAACAAGCCTACAAATATGTCCATGATCAATTAAGTGCTTAATTCTCAAGACAATCTTCTAAGAAGCATAATTTCTGATACAAATAACTTACATATTATGTTAACACACACGCATAATCTTTTATTATTTGGGAATTTCATACTTGTGTATATTGAGTTTTGATAAAATCCGCTATCCCTTTCCTCTCCCCACATCTTTTCCCTTCCTACATCCTTTGCTTTTTTATTTAATCTCACTGAGTTCTCTCTGTACTATCTAGGACAGTTTGCTAGAACACATTCCTCTCAGAGGACACAGGTTATTCTTTTTTAAATCTTGAATTTTCTTCTACAAGAATCCATCATTGGGAATAGCACCTCAGCTATGGTTGGATCCTCATTAGCTCTTTCCCCTTCCATGTTGAGAATTTTGGTTCATCTCATGTTGAGTATGAGGTCACAGTGTCTTCATGTGTACAAGAACCCTACCATGCTGGCAAAACAGTTTTGTTGCAGATGCCTCTCTGGCCCTGAAATTCTTCTGTGATTTATTATGCAATGAACCCTGACCTCTGAAATGCTGGTGATATAGATGTACCTCTTAAAGCTGAGCCTAAGTCTCTTGTTCCTGGGACATTGGTAAGTCATGGGTCTCTGTAGGAATTACCATCTACTACAAAATAAATTCCCCTTGGTAAGGACAGATGAGATGTCCCAATTTCTAGATAAAGGAGGAAAACATGGATTTGGGGAAGGGGTCAGTTCATTTCTACAACCAATCATAATTATAGTGTTGGATTCTTGCCTATGACCTAGGCAGTCATAGGATCTCTATAAAAGCAAGAATTCCATCTTATGAGGCAGACCTTAAATCTAATCCAAAAGTGTTTGGTTGCCTCCATAACATCAGTCCTTTATTGCACCAGTAAAGATATGTTTCCAGACCATTCATTATTGTAGCTCACAGTGTTCATAGCTCAGTAAAAGTGTTGAATTTTCTATCCCCCAGTAGCATGCAGAGAACCTCCCAGCACTGAATGCTATCCAGTGGTTCTGAAGCTTCCAGGTTGATAACAATTTGATTTCTTCATGCTCTATTATGCAAGAATGTGTTGTTCTCAGTAATACAGTCTTATCATCAAGTTCTGGAGAATAAACAATAGCAGTAACTTGTAGCGATGTGAGAGTCTTAGGACCCTGCTGACCAGCAACTTGATAAAAAGATATCCAACACCTAGCACTGGGACTTTTAATTTGATAATCTAAGGTATCTGGGAGAGGCATTGTCCTCTGCTATAGGGTACTACCATTTTAACTCTTTTTATATATGTATGAACATATATTAGGATAATTCTATAGTGGTAGGTTTCCTTGTCGTGTCTTTAAATCATTTTAGTAATAGTAATCTTCCCATGTATTACCTCCACTATCTAGTTTTCCAATCCCCTTCTCCATTTAATTCTTTTTTATCTGTTTTATCCTTCATATCACCTGGGTTTCATGCCCCTTCAAGGGCTCCCCACTAGTTTTTGTGACTTTACGAGTATTTCAGTTTAAGTAAACATGTCAAAGATTTGTAGCCACCAGCCACCTATGTGAGAAGATGTTACAATAGCTACAATTGCTTATTTCTTAGTTCCGTCTGCTTGAAGCAACTTTTTCCATCCTTTTACTCTAAAGTGATATCTATTGACAATGTTGTAATATGTTTCTCAAAGGCAGCAAATGAGTTTTGCTTTTTAGTCCAATATTCTAATTTATGTCTCTTTGTTGGGGAAATGAGACCAATAACAGAGTTGTTATTTAAAGATGTGTATTGCTGGAAAAAATTTCCTGAACAAAACACCAATGGCTTATGCTCTAAGATCAAGAATCGACAAATGGGATCTCATAAAACTGCAAAGCTTCTGTAAGGCAAAGGACACTGTGGTTAGGACAAAACGGCAACCAACAGATTGGGAAAAGATCTTTACCAATCCTACAACAGATAGAGGCCTTATTTCCAAAATATACAAAGAACTCAAGAAGTTAGACCGCAGGGAAACAAATAACCCTATTAAAAAATGGGGTTCAGAGCTAAACAAAGAATTCACAGCTGAGGAATGCCGAATGGCTGAGAAACACCTAAAGAAATGTTCAACATCTTTAGTCATAAGGGAAATGCAAATCAAAACAACCCTGAGATTTCACCTCACACCAGTGAGAATGGCTAAGATCAAAAACTCAGGTGACAGCAGATGCTGGCGAGGATGTGGAGAAAGAGGAACACTCCTCCATTGTTGGTGGGATTGCAGACTGGTAAAACCATTCTGGAAATCAGTCTGGATGTTCCTCAGAAAATTGGACATTGAACTGCCTGAGGATCCAGCTATACCTCTCTTGGGCATATACCCAAAAGATGCCTCAACATATAAAAGAGACACGTGCTCCACTATGTTCATCGCAGCCTTATTTATAATAGCCAGAAACTGGAAAGAACCCAGATGCCCTTCAACAGAGGAATGGATACAGAAAATGTGGTACATCTACACAATGGAATATTACTCAGCTATCAAAAACAACGAGTTTATGAAATTCGTAGGCAAATGGTTGGAACTGGAAAATATCATCCTGAGTGAGGTAATCCAATCACAGAAAGACATACATGGTATGCACTCATTGATAAGTGGCTATTAGCCCAAATGCTTGAATTACCCTAGATCCCTAGAACAAACGAAACTCAAGACGGATGATCAAAATGTGAATGCTTCACTCCTTCTTTAAATGAGGAAAAAGAATACCCTTGGCAGGGAAGGGAGAGGCAAAGATTAAAACAGAGACTGAAGGAACACCCATTCAGAGCCTGCCCCACATGTGGCCCATACATATACAGCCACCCAATTAGACAAGATGGATGAAGCAAAGAAGTGCAGACCGACAGGAGCCGGATGTAGATCGCTCCTGAGAGACACAGCCAGAATACAGCAAATATAGAGGCGAATGCCAGCAGCAAACCACTGAACTGAGAATAGGTCCCCTATTGAAGGAATCAGAGAAAGAACTGGAAGAGCTTGAAGGGGCTCGAGACCCCAAAAGTACAACAATGCCAAGCAACCAGAGCTTCCAGGGACTAAGCCACTACCTAAATACTATACATGGACTGACCCTGGACTCTGACCCCATAGGTAGCAATGAATATCCTAGAAAGAGCACCAGTGGAAGGGGAAGCCCTGGGTCCTGCTAAGACTGAACCCCCAGTGAACTAGTCTATGGGGGGAGGGCGGCAATGGGGGGAGGGTTGGGAGGGGAACACCCATAAGGAAGGGGAGGGGGGAGGGGGATGTTTGCCCGGAAACCGGGAAAGGGAATAACACTCGAAATGTATATAAGAAATACTCAAGTTAATAAAAAAAAAAAAAATCAAAAAAAATCAAAAAAAAAAAAAATAAAAGAGTCCAAGAAAGAAAAAAAAAAAAAAAAAAAGCAAGTTCTGGTGTCAAGGTAGAAAATCAACATTCATCTACATTAGGGAATCATTCCATATTTTCCCTAAGCAACCAAGACTCTCAGGAGGAGAACGCGACATAGTACGAGCTCTCGCGGGGGCTCCGAGCAGGAAGCACCCTGATCAGGCAGAGCCTGTGGCACCGCTCTGCGTTCCTGTGAGACACCCCTACCCTCTTTGACCTGGAGCAGGCAACGTGTAATAAATCAGTGTTTTATCTGTTAAAAAAAAATTTAAAAAAATATTTATCTTAAAAAAAAAAATAAAGATGTGTATTGATTCCCCCACTTTCTTGATTTTGCAGTGTTTTCTCAGAATGCTGTTGATTAACTGCCCGGCATTGTTTATTCATATTCTTTTAGGGAGTGTTTATCCTTCTCTTCACATTGAAGTACCTCTTCTGGTATCCTCTGTACAACTGGTTTGAAAGTCACAAATTTCTCTTATCTATGTTTATCATAGTGAGTTTTTATTTCTTCTTTGGCTTTACTGGGTAGTTTCGTTGACTAGAGTAGTCTGAGTTGATGGTAATTGTCTTTTATAACTTGAAATACATTTTTCTAGCCATTCTGACTTTTAAGTTTCTGCTGTATGATCAGGTGTTATACTAATGAGTCTGATATTAAAAGTTAGTTGACCTTTCTCTGGTTCTGTCTATCTGAAGTGCTGTTCTTGGGTGTATTCGGTATTGGATGGGTATCACTCTCCTAGACTTAGAGACTACCAATATGTCTATTCTATAGATTTTCACTATGATATTCTCTTCCTATGCTCATAATATGGAAATTAGATTTTGAGTTGCTTTAACATAGTTGTAACTTTTTCTAAATCCTCTTTCTAGAATGTCATTTTCATTAAGGACCAATACTGTAGAGTTTATGTTTTTTTGGAAGAAACATGTTTTTTTGGTTTTCCTGTTTTTATGTTTTGTTTTTCAAATTTGTTGGTTGAGTTTTCTTTTTAGTCAAGTAATTTTTTGTTCATACAACTCTTTTTTCATCACATGTATTTACAATTTTCAGGAAAGAGCAAATTTGTCATATGGTTGGAATATTGATTTTCTCTGTCTAATATTTAGGGTGATAGTCTCTATTCCAAAACATCTTTTTGTCAGGGACTGTTTGGTGCCTAAAAAGATTTGGTCAAAGACCTTGGAAAAATTGCCCATAGCCATGTGAAATGGTAGTGGGTCTCAAGATGGATTGAGATAACTGGTGAGTATCAGGCAGAAGCTGGCAGTGCTCTGTTGAACACCAGAAGAGAGTATGGGATAACTGGACAGTCTCTTTCTAGGATTTGGCAAACTCTGAAGTAGGGGGAAAGGGTTCAGGAGAAAGTAATGGTTCCTTATTAAACAACTTAGTGTGTGTGATGTGACATGAATAAAGAGATGCCTAAAAGGGGACCCACACGTATCCTATTTGGGTTTCCAGACCATGTGGGGCAGAGGTGGTGGTGGAGAGAGTCACTAGAGTGGAGAAGGCAGCAAATTCTAAACTGGGCAGTGGGGAGGCCCAGAGAGGAGGTCGTAGGTTTGACAAGCTTTCCAGGGACAGAACTGGTACATTCTTAGCCTTTGAAATACCTTGGAAAATTCCTCATCAAATGAATAGATAAATTTATATTCTTATCAGAAAAACACAAGGTCTTCTATACTGAAAACCATCACCAAAGTAGGGATTTGTTCTTATTAATACTCATTGGGTAATGCTAAAGCACAATTTTAAAACTAAAAGCATTTTAATACTTTCTTGACAAGGTCAATATATTCCCAAAGCAAGCATTTAAGCTCATTTTTCAAATTCTGACAAACATAATTCCTAAGTATAATAGCAATGCTTAATAAGTAACTGCATAACATTTCATCTTTTCTCCTATTTATAAATTTGCATCTACACAGACAAAAATGTGTCATGAGAATCTCTTGTATACTGTATGGAACCATCACCTGTTAATAGAGAGCTGATGGCTTATTAGCTGAGGCGGGAAATAGAGGTTGGGGGTTCTTGTAAGGAGAGATGATCTCTAGAATAGAGTCAGGTGCAGGAACAGATTCACTCCAAACTCTGAGGAAGAGGTAACTAGACTTATGGCAGACTTAGACTAGATTAAGTGGGATAGTCGAGTTATGATCTAGTGAGAACAAGCCCAAACTTATGTCTTAGGCATTTATTTATTTAAAAAAAAGTCTAAGAGTTATTATTTCAGGTGGAAAATTTTCTGATTACAAGAATACACATACGTAAGTTTAAATCTATGAGGAAAGCACAATCCAGTTTGGTCAAAAATCTAGATATTTTCTGCACTGCCAAAGCATGGTAATGAATAATGTGATAATAAGGTTCATTATTCTTATTCCTTGTTGACTATTTGCCATCAGAACCTGGAAATAAAGTTCAAAGGATTAGATGAAAGAATACCATACAGGACATCAAGGAGAGATTCGTTTACTCATTCAACTAACTATGAGCATCTGTTTTCTGTCAAATACTGTAAACCCTTAGCATTAAGTTTGAATAAGGCAAACAAGCTAAAATGATCTTCAAATATTTTGATCTCAGTGGAAGCCAAGGTATGGCAGTCATAATGAGTAACACATTCTCCCTCAATTACTAAATATAACAAAGGCTAGAACATTACACTATTATTTTCCTTCACATAAAATCCCATGTAGCATTGAAGGTTGATGACATTATGTAAACATCAGTCACAGAGATCAAAGCACTTTTCTTAGTTTGTACATTTTGTTTTTGCTTTTACTACAGATCATTGAAATTCAACAATGCTGTTCTTTTTGGACAAGAGAAGTTCAATAGAGATCTCTAAATCTTGTTTTCTCCAGACCCACTAGTTTTATTATTAAGCATTTCACCAAATTAATACTTTTTGTCAGATACTCAGTGTGATGTTTTTGATGTTTCATCACAGTTGGATGAGCATACACTATCAAAATGGATTCTCTCTCTATCTCTATAATTAAATTTAAAATCAACATGCTGCTTTCTCATGCACCTTTCTGTTGTGCATGCCTCAATTTCCCTTGGTTACAAACCATGCTGCTTATGAATATGTATCAGGGTTCACTGTCAAACCCGTGAACATCTTTGAAGCAGAAGATAAGAAGCATTATTTTAGAGCAGATGCATTCATTTGTAACATCACTTGCAATTTCCATCTGTCCGAGAACAGTCACAAGAGACTGAGCAACAGGACAGGAGAGACCAGTCTGCAGACTCAAATTCATAGCTTCTGCTTGCTTCAGTGGCTTTAGTTGGTTTCAAATTTCACTTACTATATGAAGGCAGTGATTCAAGGGTTCACCAATTCAGATGGAATTAGCCTATTGTAAAAAACAAAGTCACGGTCCTAGAAATCTGCATACTTAATTTATAAGCTCATAATTAACTCTGTGGGGTTGGAATTGAACTAGAGGTGTTACTATAAATGATTCTCTTTTTTAAAAAATCTTTTGGTCAATGATGTATAGATATTGATATGGATAAGTATAGATAAATTCTAGTTCTGTCAAATAAAAAGGCACAAAAGCAATGTTTTCAGAACTAGCAGTAAGGACACTGTTTCTCAGATTTTAAGTGTCTAAATACTATTCTCCTATAAAGGGAATGGAATCTTGAAAAAACTGGTGAACTCCAAGTCATGGGCAGTAATGGTATCTGGTTCTGGAAAAATAAAAACAAAAGAGTGCTAAAAGGTTGATGGGAAATATTAAAAGGTCATAGAGCCAAACACATAGGAGACCCACTGTTAAGTGTGAGGCAAGTTAAACATTAAAAAAGAGTAATACTGGGTGGTGGTAGTGCACTCCTTTAATCCCAGTACTTGAGAGGCAGAGGCACAGGATCTCTAAGTTCAAGGCCAGTCTGGTCTGCAGAGCAAATTCCAAGATATTCAAGGCTACTAAAAGCTACCTTGTCTCAAAAAAATTGAAGAGTAATAATAATTTAAGTAGTAAGGTATTAATTTGGAATATCAATCCATGAGCCTGGGGTGCTACTCAAAAGAAAAGAAGAGTGGTAATGAACAAGAGTGAGATAATGTAGCCTTATAGAGAAATACCATGCCAAGAATAAGTAAGGATTAATTGGAAACATGTAAAACATCATTTTCTGATCACTCATTCTTCCAAAGATAAGAAAGGGTAAGAAATAATCAGGGCAATGAAAGAAGTTTTGTTGAAAAATGTTCCTAATATCTTATGAAAGGATCACCTAACAAGGACCTTTGTACTGGATAACTCAAATGGGACCCCTTTAATCATGGATCCAGTTTACAGCATACTCAATAGTAGTCCGGGTTGACATGTATATTTAGTTTAGTTATACCGTAAAATATGACAGAACTATTTTCAAAGAGCCGTGATTTGTTTGGGCTCCTGGTGTCTGAGGGTTCAGTCTGTAGAAACACTTGATGGTGGGACTGTGTGGCAGAGGTTTATCACCTCAGGCTATGAAGAAGACAGAAAAAAATTATGGGAAAAGGGATCACAGCAAATTATAACCCTAAGGACACATACCCAGTGATTTACTTTTCCAATTAAGGCCCACCATGTATCTATTATCATCATAGTAAATGCCACTACATTATAACTCCATCAGGATATTGATTGATTCATTAGATCAGCGTCTTTATGATCAGCATGTTTCTAGAAATGCTATCCCACATACCCCTAAAGGATGCTTTACTAATCCTCCGGGTGTTTATCCAGTTAACAACTAAGATTAGCCATTTTTAATGATATTACTCACTATGCCATACAAGAGGGAGACAATATATCCTCTGCAGTATCATTGACAAACATTAGAGAGCCTAGATCTAACAGTGAAGAAGCAAATGTCAAATCGTGATTTTAGTTTAAAACACCCTGCTGACAAAAGTTCTTTGAAATATCCTTTTCATCAGAGGTAAAAGAAAGAAATCCTGAAGATTAAAGGAAAGCAAGATAGAGCAAATAAACTAAATGTGTGATCCTAGAAGTGCATCTGTGACTTTTGTAAACATAATGTATAAATTAAACAATATCGAGAAGTAGGAATATTTTAGTGTCAGTCTTGTTTGTAATTTATGAGGTTAAACTTTCTCAGTGCACAGTGGCATTATGGTTCTGTAGAAGAATTTGTATGTTTCTAGCAGATGTATGTTAAGCTAATTAAGGATAACTTATGGTGCCAGAAAGTTACTTTTAAGTAATTGATGTATTAAAATACATATAAAGTAAGAAAATACAATATCAAAATATTAATTGTTGGGTTTAAGTGAAAGACAATTTCACTAAGTTTGCCCTCCTAATATTTTCTTTGTGTTTGATAAATTTTAGAGAAATTCAGAGGGGACAATTGACCTGTCCTTCTTCTATGACCCCTAACTCTAGTTTACTCAGCATGCCCAATCAGTCTACAAGTTCTGTGCATCACACTAATGAGTGTCATTTTTAAACTCTCCAATCCTTTCTGCTATGGTAAATCCACTGGACCAATTCTAACTGTCTTTCTGCCTTCTTTCAATAACACTCTTATCAACACAACATTCTAAATATACATAGGCTTAAAAACTGTTTTGAATTACCAATCTTGCTGTGAGCTTTCCGTAATTAACACGTTCTCATGGTCCTCACAATAAACCTCGGTTACTCTAACTTGGATACATAAGTAATTTCTGATATGGCTGGGGCTTGTGGTCCAGCCTCATCATCTATTACCCTTTGCTTTTGTAAGTGAATTCTCACACTCCTAAAAGTAGGTAATACAATGCACCATACAAGCCAGATATAATAAAGCTTTGTGTTATTTTTAGAAATTACTTAATTCCCATTCTACCTAACTGAATGATGTCCTAGCTTCAGATGGCAGCTTGGATGTACCTTATGTGAAGAAGGCTTCTGGAAGACCTATGACTAGTGTAAAAAGTTCTTTCTTGTTTAAGTTTGAAGTGTTCCCTGAAGGCTCACATGTTATAGAGCTTCTCTGCTCTCTATTGAGCTTTGAGAAAGTGGTTGGGTCATGGGAGTTCCATCTTACTTTGTAGATTTATCAACTGATGGTCATGTACTTTTAAGCATTATTGGAAGTTAGTGAAAATTAGGAGGTGAGACCTAGTTGAAAAAAGTAGATTACTGTATCATGCCTGGGAAGAAATGTATTGCCTCTAGCCCCATCTATTACAGACATTGCTTTCTAGCAATCAGTAAAGTATTGACTTTCTTATATATGAACTTCTACCATGATCGCTACCTCACAACAGGTCCAGAAACACAAAGCTATGTGCACATTGGTTGATATATCTGAAACTGAGAGCCAACATAAATTCTCCTTTCTGCACTTCCTATTCTGTGATATTCTATCACAGTGACAAAAGATTACTGGTAAATCCCACCCTTGTTTTCTTTTAATCCAATAAGAAATCACAACACACCCATACATTTACTTTCACAATAATCTTCACTGAGTGAAATCCTCAATCTAAGCATTCTTCAGTTCCTATATGTTTTATATATATATATATATATATATATATATATATATATATATATGGGAAATTAGAAATAAGTTTGAAGAATGATATAATGAGAGGTATTCACTATAAAGAAGTATAAAGAAAGATTTAAGATCTGGTTATCAGATCACATGCAGCAATAGTGTGCCTCTACCAAAAATTCAGATGAACAATAATAAATCCTTTACTTGGAATTTCTGTTTCCTCACCTGCTAAATGGAGAGAGTAATGTTGGTCCTTGGGGTA
Source organism: Rattus norvegicus (assembly GCF_021556685.1). NCBI lineage: Eukaryota > Metazoa > Chordata > Mammalia > Rodentia > Muridae > Rattus > Rattus norvegicus. The sequence goes on from NC_141535.1 coordinate 161,980,168, forward strand.
TTTTGTTTAATGCTAAAACTCAGGGGAACGAAGCTGATGAAGACTAGTAGAAGAATGAAGCACCTACAGAAGGCGCTGCTTCTATTATCACAACAGTTTCAATTCAGCAGATACAAATGCATTTTGTAGTGGAATCAAAGAATCTTGAGTAACTATGATACACTGACTTTTTATTAGCATTCGTCTTTTCATTGAATTATGATATATGAAAAGTTGTCCACATTTGCCTGTATCACAAACTGTTCTCTACATTTACTCCATTTGTTCCACTTGTTTCATTACAAATAGTTCCATAGATGAGACCTCTACATACATTAGTATATACATTTTTAAAATTTATATTATGATTCTGTGTGAATCACCAATTTCCAGGCTTTCAGTGATTAGTAAGTATTAACAAATATATAAATATGTCTCAATCGTTTTATAGCTAAGTTATATGAGCATAGTGTAATTTACTTACTTATGTATTCATTGATTAAGGTTATTATAAATATTCTAGTTTATAAGAAGTCATGTATTAATATTCTGAGGTGTGTGCTTTTTCTCTGTTTATAACCTATTTATTTATGATATCTTATGTAAGTAGATACTCATCGGTTCTAAAATTGTACTTTTGAAATCGAGAGATGATACATAAGTAGGTAGAGAGATAGGTATTTTCTTCCAACTTTCAATCTCAGTGATTGCACCTATTTTTTGAGTTTTATTAAAAGTGAATATAACTCATCGCTTTCATCTTTGGGTACTTGGTTACTGAAAACAGAACTTCTTCCTAACTAAAACTTTAAAGCATCTTCCTAATGATTTTGGATGTCTTTTTACCTGATTTGAAACTATTTATGTGATGCTCTACCTTAAAAATACATTTATTATACATAAAATAAAGCTACATGTGATATGTAAATAGTCACATGTGGATAGAAATTCATGTGAAATGCTGAGAATTAAGAGTAATTAGCAGAGAACCGCGGATCCCGGCCCGGAGCAGCTCTCTGCCCCCAGACCCTGTGAGAGAGAGACCCAACCGCCTGGTCAGGTGGGCACTCCTGAGGCTGCAGAGCGGAAGAGACCACCAACACTGCTCACCCCTGCCCACATCCCTGGCCCAAGAGGAAACTGTATAAGGCCTCTGGGTTCCCGTGGGGGAGGGCCCAGGAGCGGCAGGACCCCTGCCTGAGACACCGCCGGAAACCTGAAGGAAACAGACCGGATAAACAGTTCTCTGCACCCAAATCCCGTGGGAGGGAGAGCTAAACCTTCAGAGAGGCAGACAAGCCTGGGAAACCAGAAGAGACTGCTCTCTGCACACACATCTCGGACGCCAGAGGAAAAAGCCAAAGACCATCTGGAACTCTGGTGCACTGAAGCTCCCAGAAGGGGCGGCACAGGTCTTCCTGGTTGCTGCCGCTGCAGAGAGCCCGTGGGTAGCACCCCACGAGCGAACTTGAGCCTCGGGACCACAGGTAAGACCAACTTTTCTGCTGCAAGAAAGCTGCCTGGTGAACTTAAGACACAGGCCCACAGGAACAGCTGAAGACCTGTAGAGAGGAAAAACCACACGCCGGAAAGCAGAACACTCTGTCCCCATAACTGACTGAAAGAGAGGAAAACAGGTCTACAGCACTCCTGACACACAGGCTTATAGGACAGTCTAGCCACTGTCAGAAATAGCAGAACAAAGTAACACTAGAGATAATCTGATGGCGAGAGGCAAGCGCAGGAACCAAGCAACAGAAACCAAGACTACAGGGCACCATCGGAGCCCAATTCTCCCATCAAAACAAACATGGAATATCCAAACACACCAGAAAAGCAAGATCTAGTTCCAAAATCATCTTTGATCATGATGCTGGAGGACTTCAAGAAAGACGTGAAGAACTCCCTTAGAGAACAAGTAGAAGCCTACAGAGAGGAATCGCACAAATGCCTGAAAGAATCGCAAAAATCCCTGAAAGAATTCCAGGAAAACATAAATAAACAAGTAGAAGCCCATAGAGAGGAGACACAAAAATCCCTGAAAGAATTCCAGGAAAACATAAATAAACAAGTAGAAGCCCATAGAGAGGAGACACAAAAATCCCTGAAAGAATTCCAGGAAAACACAATCAAACAGTTGAAGGAATTAAAAATGGAAATAGAAGCAATCAAGAAAGAACACATGGAAACAACCCTGGATATAGAAAACCAAAAGAAGAGACAAGGAGCTGTAGATACAAGCTTCACCAACAGAATACAAGAGATGGAAGAGAGAATCTCAGAAGCAGAAGATTCCATAGAAATCATTGACTCAACTGTCAAAGATAATGTAAAGCGGAAAAAGCTACTGGTCCAAAACATACAGGAAATCCAGGATTCAATGAGAAGATCAAACCTAAGGATAATAGGTATAGAAGAGAGTGAAGACTCCCAGCTCAAAGGACCAGTAAATATCTTCAACAAAATCATAGAAGAAAACTTCCCTAACCTAAAAAAAGAGATACCCATAGACATACAAGAAGCCTACAGAACTCCAAATAGATTGGACCAGAAAAGAAACACCTCCCGTCACATAATTGTCAAAACACCAAACGCACAAAATAAAGAAAGAATATTAAAAGCAGTAAGGGAAAAAGGTCAAGTAACATATAAAGGGAGACCTATCAGAATCACACCAGACTTCTCGCCAGAAACTATGAAGGCCAGAAGATCCTGGACTGATGTTATACAGACCCTAAGAGAACACAAATGCCAGCCCAGGTTACTGTATCCAGCCAAACTCTCAATTAACATTGATGGAGAAACCAAGATATTCCATGACAAAACCAAATTTACACAATATCTTTCTACAAATCCAGCACTACAAAGGATAATAAATGGTAAAGCCTAACATAAGGAGGCAAGCTATACCCTAGAAGAAGCAAGAAACTAATCGTCTTGGCAACAAAACAAAGGGAATGAAAGCACACAAACATAACCTCACATCCAAATATGAATATAACGGGAAGCAATAATCACTATTCCTTAATATCTCTCAATATCAATGGCCTCAACTCCCCAATAAAAAGACATAGATTAACAAACTGGATACACAACGAGGACCCTGCATTCTGCTGCCTACAGGAAACACACCTCAGAGACAAAGACAGACACTACCTCAGAGTGAAAGGCTGGAAAACAACTTTCCAAGCAAATGGTCAGAAGAAGCAAGCTGGAGTAGCCATTCTAATATCAAATAAAATCAATTTCCAACTAAAAGTCATCAAAAAAGATGAGGAAGGACACTTCATATTCATCAAAGGAAAAATCAACCAAGATGAACTCTCAATCCTAAATATCTATGCCCCAAATACAAGGGCACCTACATACGTAAAAGAAACCTTACTAAAGCTCAAAACACACATTGCACCTCACACAATAATAGTGGGAGATTTCAACACCCCACTCTCATCAATGGACAGATCATGGAAACAGAAATTAAACAGTGATGTAGACAGACTAAGAGAAGTCATGAGCCAAATGGACTTAACGGATATTTATAGAACATTCTATCCTAAAGCAAAAGGATATACCTTCTTCTCAGCTCCTCATGGTACTTTCTCCAAAATTGACCATATAATTGGTCAAAAAAACGGGCCTCAACAGGTACAGAAAGATAGAAATAATCCCATGCGTGCTATCGGACCACCACGGCCTAAAACTGGTCTTCAATAACAATAAGGGAAGAATGCCCACATATACGTGGAAATTGAACAATGAAACTCAATGAAACCTGGTCAAGGAAGAAATAAAGAAAGAAATTAAAAACTTTTTAGAATTTAATGAAAATGAAGTTACAACATACCCAAACTTATGGGACACAATGAAAGCTGTGCTAAGAGGAAAACTCATAGCGCTGAGGGCCTGCAGAAAGAAACAGGAAAGAGCATATGTCAGCAGCTTGACAGCACACCTAAAAGCTCTAGAACAAAAGGAAATAAATAAACCCGAGAGGAGTAGAAGTCAGGAAATAATCAAACTCAGAGCTGAAATCAACCAAGTAGAAACAAAAAGGACCATAGAAAGAATCAACAGAACCAAAAGTTGGTTCTTTGAGAAAATCAACAAGATAGATAAACCCTTAGCCAGACTAACGAGAGGACACAGAGAGTGCGTCCAAATTAACAAAATCAGAAATGAAAAGGGAGACATAACTACAGATTCAGAGGAAATTTAAAAAATCATCAGATCTTACTATAAAAACCTATATTCAACAAAACTTGAAAATCTTCAGGAAATGGACAATTTCCTAGACAGATACCAGGTATCGAAGTTAAATCAGGAACAGATAAACCAGTTAAACAACCCCATAACTCCTAAGGAAATAGGAGCAGTCATTAAAGGTCTCCCAACCAAAAAGAACCCAGGTCCAGACGGGTTTAGTGCAGAATTCTATCAAACCTTCATAGAAGACCTCATACCAATATTATCCAAACTATTCCACAAAATTGAAACAGATGGAGCACTACCGAATTCCTTCTACGAAGCCACAATTACTCTTATACCTAAACCACACAAAGACCCAACAAAGAAAGAGAACTTCAGACCAATTTCCCTTATGAATATCGATGCAAAAATACTCAATAAATTCTGGCAAACCGAATTCAAGAGCACATCAAAACAATCATCCACCATGATCAAGTAGGCTTCATCCCAGGCATGCAGGGATGGTTTAATATACAGAAAACCATCAACGTGATCCATTATATAAACAAACTGAAAGAACAGAACCACATGATCATTTCATTAGATGATGAGAAAGCATTTGACAAAATTCAACACCCCTTCATGATAAAAGTCCTGGAAAGAATAGGAATTCAAGGCCCATACCTAAACATTGTAAAAGCCATATACAGCAAACCAGTTGCTAACATTAAACTAAATGGAGAGAAACTTGAAGCAATCCCACTAAAATCAGGGACTAGACAAGGCTGCCCACTCTCTCCCTACTTATTCAATATAGTTCTTGAAGTTCTAGCCAGAGCAATCAGACAACAAAAGGAGATCAAGGGGATACAGATCGGAAAAGAAGAGGTCAAAATATCACTATTTGCAGATGACATGATAGTATATTTAAGTGATCCCAAAAGTTCCACTAGAGAACTACTAAAGCTGATAAACAACTTCAGCAAAGTGGCTGGGTATAAAATTAACTCAAATAAATCAGTTGCCTTCCTCTATACAAAAGAGAAACAAGCCGAGAAAGAAATTAGGGAAACGACACCCTTCATAATAGACCCAAATAATATAAAGTACCTCGGTGTGACTTTAACCAAGCAAGTAAAAGATCTGTACAATAAGAACTTCAAGACACTGAGGAAAGAAATTGAAGAAAACCTCAGAAGATGGAAAGATCTCCCATGCTCATGGATTGGTAGGATTAATTTAGTAAAAATGGCCATTTTACCAAAAGCAATCTACAGATTCAATGCAATCCCCATCAAAATAGCAATCCTATTCTTCAAAGAGTTACACAGAACAATTTGCAAATTCATCTGGAATAACAAAAAACCCAGGATAGCTAAAGCTATCCTCAACAATAAAAGGACTTCAGGGGGAATCACTATCCCTGAACTCAAGCAGTATTACAGAGCAATAGTGATAAAAACTGCATGGTATTGGTACAGAGACAGACAGATAGACCAATGGAATAGAATTGAAGACCCAGAAATGAACCCACACACCTAAGGTCACTTGATTTTTGACAAAGGAGCCAAAACCATCCAATGGAAAAAAGATAGCATTTTCAGCAAATGGTGCTGGTTCAACTGGAGGGCAACATGTAGAAGAATGCAGATCGATCCATGCTTATCACCCTGTACAAAGCTTAAGTCCAAGTGGATCAAGGACCTCCACATCAAACCAGACACACTCAAACTAATAGAAGAAAAACTAGGGAAGCATCTGGAACACATGGGCACTGGAAAAAATTTCCTGAACAAAACACCAATGGCTTATGCTCTAAGATCAAGAATCGACAAATGGGATCTCATAAAACTGCAAAGCTTCTGTAACGCAAAGGACACTGTGGTTAAGACAAAACGGCAACCAACAGATTGGGAAAAGATCTTTACCAATCCTACAACAGATAGAGGCCTTATTTCCAAAATATACAAAGAACTCAAGAAGTTAGACCACAGGGAAACAAATAACCCTATTAAAAAATGGGGTTCAGAGCTAAACAAAGAATTCACAGCTGAGGAATGCCGAATGGCTGAGAAACACCTAAAGAAATGTTCAACATCTTTAGTCATAAGGGAAATGCAAATCAAAACAACCCTGAGATTTCACCTCACACCAGTGAGAATGGCTAAGATCAAAAACTCAGGTGACAGCAGATGCTGGCGAGGATGTGGAGAAAGAGGAACACTCCTCCATTGTTGGTGGGATTGCAGACTGGTAAAACCATTCTGGAAATCAGTCTGGATGTTCCTCAGAAAATTGGACATTGAACTGCCTGAGGATCCAGCTATACCTCTCTTGGGCATATACCCAAAAGATGCCTCAACATATAAAAGAGACACGTGCTCCACTATGTTCATCGCAGCCTTATTTATAATAGCCAGAAACTGGAAAGAACCCAGATGCCCTTCAACAGAGGAATGGATACAGAAAATGTGGTACATCTACACAATGGAATATTACTCAGCTATCAAAAACAACGAGTTTATGAAATTCGTAGGCAAATGGTTGGAACTGGAAAATATCATCCTGAGTGAGCTAACCCAATCCCAGAAAGACATACATGGTATGCACTCATTGATAAGTGGCTATTAGCCCAAATGCTTGAATTACCCTAGATCCCTAGAACAAACGAAACTCAAGACGGATGATCAAAATGTGAATGCTTCACTCCTTCTTTAAATGAGGAAAAAGAATACCCTTGGCTGGGAAGGGAGAGGCAAAGATTAAAACAGAGACTGAAGGAACACCCATTCAGAGCCTGCCCCACAGGTGGCCCATACATATACAGCCACCCAATTGGACAAGATGGATGAAGCAAAGAAGTGCAGACCGACAGGAGCCGGATGTAGATCGCTCCTGAGAGACACAGCCAGAATACAGCAAATATAGAGGCGAATGCCAGCAGCAAACCACTGAACTGAGAATAGGTCCCCCGTTGAAGGAATCAGAGAAAGAACTGGAAGAGCTTGAAGGGGCTCGAGACCCCATATGTACAACAATGTCAAGCAACCAGAGCTTCCAGGGACTGAGCCACTACCTAAATACTATACATGGACTGACCCTGGACTCTGACCTCATAGGTAGCAATGAATATCCTAGTAAGAGCACCAGTGGAAGGGGAAGCCCTGGGTCCTGCTAAAACTGAACCCCCAGTGAACTAGACTATGGGGGGAGGGCGACAATGGGGGGAGGGTTGGGAGGGGAACACCCATAAGGAAGGGGAGGGGGGAGGGGGATGTTTCCCCGGAAACCGGGAAAGGGAATAACACTTGAAATGTATATAAGAAATACTCAAGTTAATAAAAAAAAAGAGTAATTAGCAGAATTAAGCATAGTTAGTGAGAGTAATGCAGTGAATGACAGTGGCCAAGGTATGGGAAATGGTATTGGGAGTTGTTTTTTAAAATTTTTTCTTTTATTTTTGAGATTATAATATAATTACATAATTTCTCACCTTCCTTTCCTCCATTTAGTCCCTCAAAAATAGCTCTTCTTAGTTTCTTTTAACTTTATGATCTCTTAAATTAATACACACACACACACACACACACACACACACACACACTAACCCTAAATATAACCATCTATGTAATGTTTATTGCATGTTTTTTCAGGGTTGACACTTTTTTGCATATTTTGTTTTTGATTTTATATGTAGGATATATGCATGAAAGATTGTATATGTGAGTGCAAGCATGTATGTAATACAGCATGTGTGTGAAGATCAAAGATAACCTTCAATAGGCAGTCTTCATTTTTTGCCTTGTTTGAGGTAGGGCCTCCTGCTCACTGCTGTTCACTCCAGGGTGGCTGGTTTATGAGATTCTAGGGGCTCTTTACTCTGCCTCCTATCTCACCATAGCAAGACTGCCACGGCCTGAACATGCTACCACATCTAGCTTTACACTCTTTTCCCGTTTGTCCTCCTCCTTGCTTTATTTCTATAGTATTCTCCTACTTCTTAGTTTCCTTTAGCATGCCAGTTTTTTGCTTTCAGCACCTTTACCAGTTTCCCTGCAGTCCATTCTGGGATGCTCTGCCCAATTCTCCAGATATTTAATCTAATCTTTACACATGGTGTTTCAACCCTTGTTGAGATTCCTTCATATTAATCTCTCCCAAAGTTTGCTTGTCATCTTTATACAAGTAATAGAATTTTCCCTAATCAGAGTATCTGTGAAATGAATGAAAACAGAGCTATCACTTTCCCCCCAGACCCAAGCCTCCATTCTCATCTCAAACTCTGAAGCAGACCACCTATGAGAGCCTTTCCTGCCCTGCGGTGGCCCCTTTCCTATCTGATGTCACAGATCTTCCCCCTTCTAATCATCCTCCCCTCACCAATTACCTTGTCTCAAATGGCAATCCCAGTAGACTCTTTCTGCTAAAATTCAAGGGCCTTTCCTCCTCTTTGTGCAACAAGTAGGCTGATAGCGGATCTGGACCTCTCCATCTGCTCCTCTAGTTACAATTCTCCAAGTTTCATTTCCAATTCAGTAGCAGAAAACCTGCTGCTGCTCCCTTTCCTCTCTGACCCCCATCCTCAATGAAGCATAAAATTTTTGCTCCCAACTTTTCTTCACCCAAACTATCTCAATACCCAAGTCTCCAAGATTAGCAGGCATTCTCTCTGGGAATACACCAATACACAAAGCAGCCGCCAATTCCAGCAAGTATCCTCTACTAACCTACAGACCTTAGCTGCCAGAAAACCAGCTAGGCTATTGTCCTTTCTTCTCCTAAATTGTTGTTTTGCCCCAGACCCCAACCCTAGTATCCACCCCTTATTAACCTTATAAAATTCCCTATAAAATCTCTGTCCTGCTTGGAGTTTGAGGCTGCTCTGCCTTCCTGTCTTGCTGTGTCAGGGTTGGGTTGGAGAAGAAACCTAGCCCAAGCTTAAAATAAAGAGGCTCTAATGCTGGAAACAGCTCCTTTGTGGTCTTTTGGGATTCACAAACACTTCCTGGCACCAAAACACACACACACACACACACACACACACACACACACACACACACACACACACACAAAATGCACCCTGTACAAAACTCAAGTCTAAGTGGATCAAAGACCTTAACATAAAACCAGATACAGTGAAACTGTTAGAAGAGAAAGCAGGGACTATCCTTGAACACATTGTCAGAGGACAAAAGTTGCTGAATTGAAGACTATTAGTGTAGTCACTGAAGATATGGGATTTGATGAAACTGAAAAGCTGCTGCAAGGCAAAAGACAGCATCAATAGGACAAGCAACAACCTCTAGAATAGAAAAAGATTTACCAACTCTACATTTCCAATAGAGAACTAATATCCAGAATATATAAAGAACTTAAAAAACTAGATATGGGGGAACAAAATAATCTTATTAAAAAATGGAGCACAGGTGTATACAGAGAAATCTCAATAAAGGAATGTAAAAAGGCTGAGAAAAATAACAAAATGTTCAACATCTTTAGCAATCAAAGAAATGTAAATCAAAACTGCTTTGAGATTCCATCTTTCATCTGTCAAAATGGCCAAAAAAAAAGGATCAATAACACAAGTCACAGCTCATGTTGGTGGAAGAACAGACTTGGACCACTATGAAAATCAATAAGGTGATGTCACAGAAAGTTAGTAATCTATCTACCTCAAGTCCCAACGTAAATTTCCCTCAACAGATTGAATGGACAATGAAAACATGATATATTTGTACAATGGCATATTACTCAGCTGTTAAAAATGACATCATGAAGTTTGCAGGCAAATGGATAGAACTAGAGTATAATCATCCTAAGTAAGGTAACCCAAATTCCAAAGATAAATATGTTATTATTCACTTACAAGTATATATTAGATGATAAGTAAATGATAACAAAGGTACAACCTTAAATTCAGAGTGGTTAGGTAAAGTGGAACGGTTTAGGAGGGTATAGAGGTATCCCTGGGAGGGGTAAGTAGAATAGGTTTTGCAGTCCAACTGAAAGGGTTTGGGACAGAAAAGGGGATCAGGAGGCACAGGAGATGTGATAAAGAGACTGCAGGGAGAGATGAGGAGAATTGAGGAACCTGTGGTAGGTGGTATGAAAGCTTAATGCAGTGGAAGCCTCCTGGAATCTGTGAAGGTGATACTGAGGGCTCCTAGTAATGGGGATATGGAATTTTAACAGGCCATCCTTGTTGCCAGGTTAGGCTTCTAATGGTGAGGCCAAGTTGCATTCAGTTTAGTTGTTGGCCAAGGTGGTTCTATAGAACTCTCCAAACAACTTAGTCTGTTGCTAAGGAAAAGGGTTCCTATCTGAAAAGTGATAACAGGACCTACTGCCAAGAACAATACGCACACAATTCATTGAACATGGAGAAGTAGAGCAGGTACCTACACAGAGCCCTCACCCCTGTGTTCTAGTCTCTTTGGTGTGGGAAGATACTCTGTAAGCAACAAAAATGAAACATTCAAACATAAACCCAGCTACATAGCCTTTGACTCACAATCTGTTCTTCCTACATAATATGCTGGGGTAATGATGACACAGAACTTATAGGACTAGCCATACAATGTCTGGTTTGACCTAAGTCCCAGTCTACAACAAGAAACTGACAAGAATGAATGAATGAGCATGGGAAACCTTTAGTATTTGTTCCTAAGCAAATGTGAGGTGGAGCTTTGTGAACTGAACAGGGACTGTTCTCAGGCTTCTCTTTCTAGCTATTTTGGAGCTGATAGTTTCATATGTCACTATGGACATGCTAACTTTCGGAACACATGACAAGTGGAACATCAAAATCATAGGAGTTAGCATTCTTTTTATCTATTTTCTTCCTTGTTGTTGTATAGTTATAATAGAGTGTACCCATTCGGCTGTCCACTTAGTACCAAGTTACACAACAAAGGAAACCAAGGGCCAGCATACTCCCTCCTAAATAACAGTATTCTCCATGGCTGCCTCCTCTGCTCCATCCTGACCACAGCACCAGGTTAAGACATTTGTTCCCCAGACACAAAGGCAGTGCCTGCAGGAAAACAACTTTTTCATTCAGATCTACGCCTATCTTGACTTCCATGACTTTTTGTATGATGACATTATTTACAAACATTATCCATACATCTTAACAAGTCAGATGAATCCCCCAAAGACTTCCCTCTGCCAATTTCAATTGCGCCAGCTGTAAAGTATTGGATCTCTTCTCTTTATGACCCTGGTGCTGAGGAGGGGAACCTGCAGAGATGTGCTGATTTTTTTTTTTTTTTGCTTCCATGAAAAATAAGCATTTGATTCCACTGAGGGAGCTGGGGGAAGAAAACTCTGGCCTGCTGATTTTGTTCAGCAGGTAACAATTGATTGTGGCTACTGAATGAACTTTGTACTACATAATAGAGTTACAGATTAAGCTTTTCCTGTTTACTTTCTCACAAGTCTCCATTGAGATGCCTTTAGAAAAGAAAAGCTAATAAAAAAGTGTAATGGGTTTTTCTTATCTTTTTATTCTTCCAGCCTTTCTCTCCTGTGATTTCATCACAGGAGTTTATTTGCTGATTATGCATTGAATCTATGTTAGAAGAGCACAGGGCCTGAATAACCTCAACTTAATGTGCTTGTTTTCTGACTTAAGACTTCATCCTATTTGAACCTAGTTCTATACAGCACCATCTCAAAAGAAAGTTGCCTAGGGCTGGTAGATCCCTGAGACTCAGAGGCAAGCCAGCATGGCACCAGGGAGACCATCAAGAAACAAGTTAGACCATAAAACCTCTACGCACTATGAACTGTTGTAGCTGGTGAAGGATCCAAAGCTGCAGAATCATTCTGACACATGGCAACAACCGAATATCCAAGAGGAGTCCCAGCAAAGACCCACTATTGAACAGAGGGCAGAAGCCTGGGTCATCAAACCAGATCAATGGCTCATTACAATCAGCATTTGAAAGCAAAGCTCTTTGGACAGAAGGGTCTATTGCATGAAAAAAACCACAGCCTCTACTTCAAGAGTTTTTGGATTGGTTTGGTTTTGTGTTACGTTGTTTTGTGGTTTTATTGTCTCTGGGGAAAGATAGCAATGTTGAAGGGTAGATATGGAAAGATGGGGAAATGAGTGGGATTGAGGTACCTGATAAGATATTCATAAAGAATCAATCTTAAAAGGTTTTTTTTTTAAAAATGATATTGACTAAAGAATAACAGCCAAGGTTATGCCTTGACCTCCACATGCATACATATACAATACATGCATACCTGTTCACAAATATGCACCTGCATACACTTGAACATGAAAATACATACACAAATACATGCAAAGAAAAGGAAGAAAAAGGCAGACATCCTGAGACCACAGGACAGACTGCCACATCTGCACACCTGTGCCCACTTCCCTTGTACAAGGGGAAACTGAACATAGCCTCTGGACACAGGGATACAGGAACAGACAGCCGCTGGTATCTGCATTTCTGATCTGCACCCAGGACCGAACTGAAATGGCCAAAGAGCTCCCTGCATCCAAATCCCATGGGGGAGAGAACTGGACCCTCAGAAGTGTGGATACTCCTGAGAAGTCAGAGGAGACTACACTTTGCCCACAGTCCAGACACAAGAGGGAATCACAGAGTGCCAAATGTGCCCGCTGGGTGCAAGGACGTAGGAGCAATCAGGGGCAGGACCCTTTGATTCCTGCCCATGTCTAGAACTGAAAGACAGTCTCCAACACACCTGTTCTCAGAAAAGGCTGAAAGAAAACAGGAAAACAGTTCAACAGGAGTGCTGACACAGAGGCCTACAGCAGGGTCAAGTCACTCTCAGAAACAGCAAGACAAGAAGTCACCAGAGGAAACCCAGTGGCTAGAGGCAAGCAACAGAAACCAAGACTACTTGGCATCATCAGAGCCCATTTCTCCCACCAAAGAAAATAATATGTATCCAAACACACCAGAAAAGCAAGATTTACATTTAAAATCACATTTTTTGATAATGATGGAGGAATTTGAGAAATATATAAAGAACTCCATTAAAGAAATGCAGGAAAACACAAGTGAACAGGTAGAAGCTCTTAGAGAGGAAACGCAAAAATCCCTGAAAGAATTACAGGAAAACACAACCAAACAGGTGAACAAATTGAAAATGGAAGTAGAAACAGTAAAGAAAGCACAAAGGGAGACAACCCTGGATATAGAAAACCTAAGGAATAGACAAGGAGCTGTAGATACAAGCATCACCAACAGAATACCAGAGATAGAAGAGAGAATCTCAAGGGCAGAAAATACCAGAGAAAACATCAACACAACTGTCAAAGATAATGTAAAACGCAAAAAGCTCCTAGCACAAAACATACAGGAAATTCAGGAAACAATGAGAAAATCAAGCCTAAGGATAATAGGTATAGAAGAAAGTGAAGACTCCCAACTTAGAGGGCCAGTAAATATATTCAACAAAATTACAGAAGAAAACTTCCATAACCTAAAGAAAGAAATGCCCATTAACATACAAGAAGCCTACAGAACTCCAAATAAATTGGACCAGAAGAGAAATTCCTCCAGTCACATAATAGTTAAAACACCAAATGCACAAAACAGAGAAAGAATATTAAAAGCAGTAAGGGAAAAATGTCAAGTAACATATAAAGGCAGACCTATCAGAATCACACCAGACTTTTCGCCAGAAACTATGAAAGCCAGAAGATCCTGGACAGATGTCATACAGACCCTAAGAGAACACAAATGCCAGCCCAAGTTACTATATCCAGTAAAACTTTCAATTAACATAGATGGAGAAAACAAGATATTCTATGACAAAATCAAATTTACACAATACCTTGCTACAAATCCAGCCCTACAAAGGATAATAGATGGAAAACTCCAAAACAAGGAGAGAAACTACACCATACAGAAAGCAAAAATATAATTTTCTTGCGATGAAACCAAAAGAGAAACAAACATAATTCCACCTCTAACAAGGAAATAACAGGAAGCAACAATCACTATTCCTTAATATCTCTCAATGGACTCAATTCCCCAATGAAAAGACATAGAATAAGAGACTGGACAGGTAAAGAGGACCCAGCATTTTTCTGCATGCAGGAAACACACCTCAGAGATAAAAACAGAAACTACCTCAGAGTAAATGACTGGAAAACAACTTTCCAAGCAAATGGCCCGAGGAAACAAGCTGAAGTTGCCATCCTAATATCCAATAAAGTTAACTTTCAACCAAAATTCATTAAAAATGATAAGGAAAGACACTTCGTATTCATCAAAAGAAAAATCCACCAAGATGAACTCTCAATCCTAAGCATCTATGCTCCAAATGCAAGGTCACCTACATACATAAAAGAAACCTTACTAAAGCTCAAAGCACACAATGTACCTCACACAATGATAGTAGGAGATTTCAACACCCCACTCTCATCAATGAATGGACAGATCATGGAAACAGAAATTAAACAGAGACATGGAGAAACTAACAGAAGTTATGAACCAAATGGATTTAACAGATATTTATAGAACATTCCATCCTAAATCAAAAGGATATACCTTCTTCTCAGCACCTCACAGAACCTTCTCGAAAACTGAACATATAATTGGTCACAAAACAGGCCTCAACTGATACAGGAAGATAGAAATAATCTGATGTATCTTACATCATCATGCACTAAGACTGGTTTTCAATAACAACAATAATGATTGAAAACCCACATATACCTGGTGTTGAACAATGCTCTACTCAATGACAACTTGGTCAAGGAAGAAATAAAGAAAGAAATTAAAGACTTCTTAGAATTTAACGAAAATGAAGATACAACATTCCCAATTTATGGGACACAATGAAAGTGGTACTAAGAGGAAATCTCATAGCCCTGAGTGCCTGCAAAAAGAAACAGGAGAGAGCATATATCAGCAGCTTGACAGCACACCTAAAAGCTCTAGAACAAAAGGAAATAAATAAACCCGAGAGGAGTAGAAGACAGGAAATAATCAAACTCAGGGCTGAAATCAACCAAGTAGAAATGAAAAGGACTATACAAAGAATTAACAAAACCAGGAGCTGGTTCTTTGAGAAAATCAACAAGATAGATAAACCCTCAGCCAGATTAGCCAGAGGTCACAAAGAGTGTATCCAAATTAAGAAAATCAGAGATGAAAAGGGAGACATAACAACAGAATCTGAAGAAATTATAAAATCATCAGATCCTACTACAAAACTGGAAAATCTGGAGGAAATGAACAATTTTCTAGACAGATACTAGGTACCGAAGTTAAATCAGGAACAAATAAACAATCTAAACGACCCTGCAACTCCTAAAGAAATAGAAGCAGTTATTAAAAGTCTGCCAACCAAAATGAGCCCAGGACCAGACAGGTTTAGTGCAGAATTCTATCAGACCTTCATAGAAGACTTCATACCAATATTATCCAAACTATTCCACAAAATTGAAACAGATGGATCACTACCGAATTCCTTCTATGAAGCCACAATTACTCTTATACCTAAACCACACAAAGACCCAACAAAGAAAGAGAACTTCAGACAAAATTCCCTTATGAATATTGACGCAAAAATACTCAATAAAATTCTCACAAACTGAGTCCAAGAACACATCAAAATGATCATCCATCATGATCAAGTAGGCTTCATCCCAGGGATGCAATAATGGCTTAATATACGAAAAGTAATCAGTGTAATCCTCCATATAAACAAACTCAAAGATAAGAACCACATGATCATTTCATTAGATGCTGAGAAAGCATTTGACAAAATTCAACACCCCTTCATGATAAAAGTACTGGAAAGATCAGGAATTCAAGGCCCATATCTAAACGTAGTAAAAGCAATATATAGCAAACCAGTAGCTAAGACCAAACTAAATGGAGAGAAACCTGAAACAATCCCACTAAAATCAGGGACTAGACAAGGCTGCGCACTCTCCCTACTTATTCAATATAGTATTCGAAGTCCTAGCCAGAGCAATCAGACAACAAAAGGAGATCAAGTGGATACAAATTGGAAGGCAAGAAGTCAAAATATCACTATTT
This sequence comes from Rattus norvegicus, assembly GCF_021556685.1. Classification (NCBI taxonomy): domain Eukaryota; kingdom Metazoa; phylum Chordata; class Mammalia; order Rodentia; family Muridae; genus Rattus; species Rattus norvegicus. The sequence continues at coordinate 161,996,373 of NC_141535.1, forward strand.
GCAGATGATATGATATTGTACTTAAGTGACTCCAAAAGTTCCACCAGAGAACTACTTAACCTGATAAACAACTTCAGCAAAGTGTCGGGGTATAAAATTAACTCAAACAAATCAGTAGCTTTCCTCTACTCAAAGGATAAACAGACTGGGAAAGAAATTAGAGAAATGACACCCTTCATAACAGTCCCAAATAATATAAAATATCTTGGTGTGACTTTAACCAAACAAGTGGACGATCTGTATGACAAGAACTTCAAGTCTTTGAAGAAAGAAATTGAGGAGGATCTCAGAAGATGGAAATATCTTCCATGTTCATGGATTGGTAGGAAAGATGGCCATTTTGACAAAAGCAATCTACAGATTGAACTCAATCCCCATTAAAATTCCTACTCAATTCTTTATACAGATAGAAAAAGCAATTTGCAAATTCATTTGGAATAACAAAAAACCCAGGAGAGCAAAAACTTTACTCAACAATAAAAGAAATCCTGGGGGAAATCACCATCCCTGACTTCAAGCAGTATTACAGAGAAATAGTCATAAAAACTGCATGGTATTGGTACAGAAACAGGCAGATAGATCAGTGGAACAGAATTGAAGACCCAGAAATGAACCCACACATCTGTGGTCACTTGATCTTTGACAAAGGAATTAAAACCAACCAAGGGAAGAAAGATAGCATTTTCAACAAATGGTGCTGGTTCAACTGGAGGTCAGCCTGTAGAAGAATGCAATCAATCCATTCTTATCACTCTGTACAAAGATTTAGTCCAAGTGGATCAAGTACCTCCACATCAAACCAGATATGCTCAAACTAATAGAAGAAAAAGTGGGGAACAGTCTCAAACACATGGGCACTGGGGAAAATTTCCTGAACAAAACACCAATGGCTTATGCTCTAAGGTCAAGAATCGACAAATGGGACCTCATAAAACTGCAAAGCTTCTGTAAGGCAAAATACACTGTCATTAGGGCAAAATGGCAACCAACAGATTGGGAAAAGATCTTTACCAACCCTACATCTGATAGAGGGCTAATATCCAAAATGTACAAAGAACTCAAGAAGTTAGACTCCAGAGAGCCAAATAACCCTATTAAAAAATGGAGTACAGAGCTAAACAAAACATTCTCAGCTGCGGATTATTGAATGGCCAAAATGCACCTAAAGAAATGTTCAACATCCTTAGTCATCAGGAAAATGCAAATCAAAACAACCCTGAGATTCCACCTCACACCAGTCAGAATGGCAAAGATAAAAAACTCATGTGACAGCAGATGCTGGCGAGGATGTGGAGAAAGAGGAACACTCCCCCATTCTTGGTGGGATTGCAAACTGGTACAACCACTCTGGAAATCAGTCTGGAGGTTCCTCCGAAAATTGGACATTCCACTACCTGAGGATCCAGCTATACCTCTCCTGGGCATATACCCAAAAGATTCTCCAACATACAACAAGGACCCATGCTCCACTATGTTCATAGCAGCTTTATTTATAATAGTCAGAAGCTGAAATGCACCCAGATGCCCTTCAACAGAGGAATGGATACAGAAAATGTGGTACATCTACACAATGGAGTAGCTGTATCGGTACAGCTATCAAAAACAATGACTTCATGAAATTCATAGGCAAATGGAATGAACTAGAAAATATCCCAAGTGAGGTATCTCAATCAGAGAAAAACACACTTGGTATGCACTCATTGACAAGTGGATATTAGCCAAAAAAGCTCGAATTACCCAAGATGCAATCCACAGACCACAGGACGCTCAAGAAGAATGACAAAATGTGGATGGTCCCACTCCTTCTTAAAAGGGGAAAAATATCCATAGGAGGGGATATGGAAGCAATGTTTAGAGCAGTGACTCAAGGAACGGCCATTGTGAGCCTGTCTGACATGTGGCCCATATATATAAAGCCACCAAAACTAAATAAGATTGATGAAGTTAAAAAATGCATGCTGAAAGGGACTGGATATAGATCTCTCCTGAGAGACACATCCAGAGCATGTCCAATACAGAGGTGATGCTAGCAGCAAACCAATGAACTGAGAACAGGACCTCCTTGGGGGGAATTAGAGGAAATATTGAAAGAGTGGAAGGACCTTGCAACCCCATAAGAACAACAATGCCAACCAACCAGAGCTTCCAGGGACTAATCCACTACTGAAAGACTATACATGGAGTGACCCAGGGCTCCAACTCTATATGTAGCAGAGAATAGACTTGTTGGGGCTCCAGTGGAAGTGGAAGCCCTTGGTCTAGCCAAGGTTGGGCCCCCAGTGCAGGTGGGGGACAGTAAGGGGCATGTATGGAGGGAATACCCATATGGTGGTGGGGGACAGGGGCTTATGGACAGGAAACTAGGAAGGGGAATAACATTTGAAATGTATGTAAAGAAATATATCTAATAAATATTTTTTAAAAAAAGAAAAGGAAGAAAAACTAAAGATACAGCAGGGCATAGGCAAATGTTAGACAACAATAGGTTGTGCAGAGCCAATCCTGGACCAGAATGAATGAGCCAGGGACTGAAGGAAACATGGCTACTCATAGAAGCAATTCAGAACTCAACCCGGAGAGCCAGGAATGCTGAATAAAATGTAGCTCCACATCAAACAGAAAAGGGATCCGCCATAAGCTGAGATGGAACTTTCTGTCACACTATGAATTATAGAATCTGAAAGGAAAAGAAGTGCCTGGATACCTTGCAGCCACGTCTCAAAAGAATCTCAACATACATAGAGCCTCTGTTGGGCTTTTCAAAGAAATCTCATTTCCCCTCGGCCATAATCTCCACCTCCCATCATTCCTATAGAACCAGCAGCCATAGCCAGTCTCTGTTATACAATGTCTGACTTTTGAAGTTCCAAAGAAAATGTAAAATATGGTTGACATCAAAATAATATAAGCATCCATAGAGTGTTTCATTTCTCTAAAAATTTCAAGCTCTGCAGAAAAGTTGGAGCGAAGGCACTTTACAGTTCTATGAGTAATCCTAGCTCCACTCTCTTCTGGCTGATGTGTGGCCATTTGACACCATCAGTGGAAAGAAAATGAAACTATATGTTCCCCTTTAATCCTTCAACCCTGTCCACTTCTTTGTTCCAACAAAGATCAAGGCATCAATTAAAACCATTTGTCTGCAAATAGAATGTAAGATAAGAGAAAATGATGCCATTATACTCTCTGTGAAGACTTGCTCTTACAACTCTCATTTCCTACCGCAAATGAAAAGAATAGAGGAAAATAATGGCAAATGTCATTTGGAAGCTGAATTTCCTTTAAATAAGATGAGTTAGAATCAAGACAATGTGAAATGCTATGTGGTTCTCTCTCTGCTGATCAAATGTGTAAAGCATAATGTTCATTGAGAACTTTTCCTGTGAGGCAAGCACTGCTCTAAGTACTTTACCCTAACTCGTTAAAACAAATCCCCCATTTCTCCATGTTAGCAGTAAAGAAAACTGAGGCAGAGGATTAATAGTTTGCATACACTGTATGTGTCAAAGCTGCTCAGCTGGTCTGACTTGCAGATCTCAAACACAGTGATAATTATATCTTGTCTATACTATTGGATAATAGGCATCATGTTTCACTTCATAAATGATATTACTACAACTAAATAGTATGTATAGGATTTTTACTTATAGATTAATTAAATATTTAATGGTCATTCATAGACAGTCTCTCTCTCTCTCTCGGGGTGTGTGTGTGTGTGTGTTTGTGTGTGTGTGTGTGTGTGTGTGTGTGTGTGTGTGTGTGTGTTAAATTTTCAGGTGCTTACACCGCATGTGCACCTGCATGTGGAGACCAGAGATTAACATTCATTGTCTCCCTCAATTGCTCTCACTTTACTTTTTAATACAAGGTCTCTTTCTGAACCTGAAGCTTACATATTCAGCTGGACTGGTCATGGGGCCCTGCCTCCTGCTCCCCAGTACTGGAATTACAGGTGATGGCCACCGTGCCCCATTTTTCTGTAGGTTCTGGGGATCAAACTCATGTCCTCATGCATATGAGTCTCCCTAGACTCCCAGTACTGATAAAAAAACCCAAATTTTTATATGTTTTTTGCATGTCATTTTCATCCATCCATCCATCCATCCATCCATCCATTCATTCATTCATACATACATACATCTATTTATTTTTCTATCTATGTGTGTGCATGTGGGTGGCATGTACCACAGTACACCTGGGGAGGTCAGAAAACAACATTGTGGTCAACTGGAATTGTATATATACAACTTTCCATGATTCAGGTCTCTATGATTCTCCAGGCAAGTGCCTTTACTTGTTAAACTGTCTTGCTGGCTTTCTCTTTGTGTTTGTTTGTTTGTTCGTTTTTGCTCTGTATGGGTTTGCTTTTTGCTTTGTTTTGTTTTGTTTTGTCTTGCTTGACACAGGGACCTTACTCTATGGCCCACGTCAAAAGCTCTTGTGTGTGTTCTCTGCACCCAAATCCCGTGGGAGGGAGAGCTAAACCTTCAGAGAGGCAGACAAGCCTGGGAAACCAGAAGAGACTGCTCCCTGCACACACATCTCGGACGCCAGAGGAAAAAGCCAAAGACCATCTGGAACCCTGGTGCACTGAAGCTCCCGGAAGGGGCGGCACAGGTCTTCCTGGTTGCTGCCGCTGCAGCGAGCCCCTGGGCAGCACCCCACGAGCGAACCTGAGCCTCGGGACCACAGGTAAGACCAAATTTTCTGCTGCAAGAAAGCTGCCTGGTGAACTCAAGACACAGGCCCACAGGAACAGCTGAAGACCTGTAGAGAGGAAAAACTACACGCCCGAAAGCAGAACACACTGTCCCCATAACTGACTGAAAGAGAGGAAAACAGGTCTACAGCACTCCTGACACACAGGCTTATAGGTCAGTCTAGCCACTGTCAGAAATAGCAGAACAAAGTAACACTAGAGATAATCCGATGGCGAGAGGCAAGCGCAGGAACCCAAGCAACAGAAACCAAGACTGCATGCCATCATCGGAGCCCAATTCTCCCACCAAAACAAACATGGAATATCCAAACACACCAGAAAAGCAAGATCTAGTTTCAAAATCATATTTGATCATGATGCTGGAGGACTTCAAGAAAGACATGAACACACTTAGGGAAACACAGGAAATCATTAATAAACAAGTAGAAGCCTACAGAGAGGAATGGCAAAAATCCCTGAAAGAATTCCAGGAAAACACAATCAAACAGATGAAGGAATTAAAAATGAAAATAGAAGCAATCAAGAAAGAACACATGGAAACAACCCTGGATATAGAAAACCAAAAGAAGAGACAAGGAGCTGTAGATACAAGCTTCACCAACAGAATACAAGAGATGGAAGAGAGAATCTCAGGAGCAGAAGATTCCATAGAAATCATTGACTCAACTGTCAAAGATAATGTAAAGCGGAAAAAGCTACTGGTCCAAAACATACAGGAAATCCAGGACTCAATGAGAAGATCAAACCTAAGGATAATAGGTATAGAAGAGAGTGAAGACTCCCAGCTCAAAGGACCAGTAAATATCTTCAAAAAAATCATAGAGGAAAACTTCCCTAACCTAAAAAAAGAGATACCCATAGGCATACAAGAAGCCTACAGAACTCCAAATAGATTGGACCAGAAAAGAAACACCTCCCGTCACATAATTGTCAAAACACCAAACGCACAAAATAAAGAAAGAATATTAAAAGCAGTAAGGGAAAAAGGTCAAGTAACATATAAAGGGAGACCTATCAGAATCACACCAGACTTCTCGCCAGAAACTATGAAGGCCAGAAGATCCTGGACTGATGTCATACAGACCCTAAGAGAACACAAATGCCAGCCCAGGTTACTGTATCCAGCAAAACTCTCAATTAACATTGATGGAGAAACCAAGATATTCCATGACAAAACCAAATTTACACAATATCTTTCTACAAATCCAGCACTACAAAGGATAATAAATGGTAAAGCCCAACATAAGGAGGCAAGCTATACCCTAGAAGAAGCAAGAAACTAATCGTCTTGGCAACAAAACAAAGAGAATGAAAGCACACAAACATAACCTCACATCCAAATATGAATATAAAGGGAAACAATAATCACTATTCCTTAATATCTCTCAATATCAATGGCCTCAACTCCCCAATAAAAAGACATAGATTAACAAACTGGATACGCAACGAGGACCCTGCATTCTGCTGCCTACAGGAAACACACCTCAGAGACAAAGACAGACACTACCTCAGAGTGAAAGGCTGGAAAACAACTTTCCAAGCAAATGGTCAGAAGAAGCAAGCTGGAGTAGCCATTCTAATATCAAATAAAATCAATTTCCAACTAAAAGTCATCAAAAAAGATAAGGAAGGACACTTCATATTCATCAAAGGAAAAATCCACCAAGATGAACTCTCAATCCTAAATATCTATGCCCCAAATACAAGGGTACCTACATATGTAAAAGAAACCTTACTAAAGCTCAAAACACACATTGCACCTCACACAATAATAGTGGGAGATTTCAACACCCCACTCTCATCAATGGACAGATCATGGAAACAGAAATTAAACAGTGATGTCGACAGACTAAGAGAAGTCATGAGCCAAATGGACTTAACGGATATTTATAGAACATTCTATCCTAAAGCAAAAGGATATACCTTCTTCTCAGCTCCTCATGGTACTTTCTCCAAAATTGACCATATAATTGGTCAAAAAACGGGCCTCAACAGGTACAGAAAGATAGAAATAATCCCATGCGTGCTATCGGACCACCACGGCCTAAAACTGGTCTTCAATAACAATAAGGGAAGAATGCCCACATATACGTGGAAATTGAACAATGCTCTACTCAATGATAACCTGGTCAAGGAAGAAATAAAGAAAGAAATTAAAAACTTTTTAGAATTTAATGAAAATGAAGGTACAACATACCCAAACTTATGGGACACAATGAAAGCTGTGCTAAGAGGAAAACTCATAGCGCTGAGTGCCTGCAGAAAGAAACAGGAAAGAGCATATGTCAGCAGCTTGACAGCACACCTAAAAGCTCTAGAACAAAAAGAAGCAAATACACCCAGGAGGAGTAGAAGGCAGGAAATAATCAAACTCAGAGCTGAAATCAACCAAGTAGAAACAAAAAGGACCATAGAAAGAATCAACAGGACCAAAAGTTGGTTCTTTGAGAAAATCAACAAGATAGATAAACCCTTAGCCAGACTAACGAGAGGACACAGAGAGTGCGTCCAAATTAACAAAATCAGAAATGAAAAGGGAGACATAACTACAGATTCAGAGGAAATTCAAAAAATCATCAGATCCTACTACAAAAACCTATATTCAAAAAAACTGGAAAATCTGCAAGAAATGGACAATTTCCTAGACAGATACCAGGTATCAAAGTTAAATCAGGAACAGATAAACCAGTTAAACAACCCCATAACTCCTAAGGAAATAGAAGCAGTCATTAAAGGTCTCCCAACCAAAAAGAGCCCAGGTCCAGATGAGTTTAGTGCAGAATTCTATCAAACCTTCATAGAAGACCTCATACCAATATTATCCAAACTATTCCACAAAATTGAAACAGATGGAGCCCTACCGAATTCCTTCTACGAATCTACAATTACTCTTATACCTAAACCACACAAAGACACAACAAAGAAAGAGAACTTCAGACCAATTTCCCTTATGAATATCGACGCAAAAATACTCAATAAAATTCTGGCAAACCGAATTCAAGAGCACATCAAAACAATCATCCACCATGATCAAGTAGGCTTCATCCCAGGCATGCAGGGATGGTTTAATATACGGAAAACCATCAACGTGATCCATTATATAAACAAACTGAAAGAACAGAACCACATGATCATTTCATTAGATGCTGAGAAAGCATTTGACAAAATTCAACACCCCTTCATGATAAAAGTCCTGGAAAGAATAGGAATTCAAGGCCCATACCTAAACATAGTAAAAGCCATATACAGCAAACCAGTTGCTAACATTAAACTAAATGGAGAGAAACTTGAAGCAATCCCACTAAAATCAGGGACTAGACAAGGCTGCCCACTCTCTCCCTACTTATTCAATATAGTTCTTGAAGTTCTAGCCAGAGCAATCAGACAACAAAAGGAGATCAAAGGGATACAGATCGGAAAAGAAGAGGTCAAAATATCACTATGTGCAGATGATATGATAGTATATTTAAGTGATCCCAAAAGTTCCACCAGAGAACTACTAAAGCTGATAAACAACTTCAGCAAAGTGGCTGGGTATAAAATTAACTCAAATAAATCAGTTGCCTTCCTCTATACAAAAGAGAAACAAGCCGAGAAAGAAATTAGGGAAACGACACCCTTCATAATAGACCCAAATAATATAAAGTACCTCGGTGTGACTTTAACCAAGCAAGTAAAAGATCTGTACAATAAGAACTTCAAGACACTGAAGAAAGAAATTGAAGAAGACCTCAGAAGATGGAAAGATCTCCCATGCTCATGGATTGGCAGGATTAATATAGTAAAAATGGCCATTTTACCAAAAGCAATCTACAGATTCAATGCAATCCCCATCAAAATACCAATCCAATTCTTCAAAGAGTTAGACAGAACAATTTGCAAATTCATCTGGAATAACAAAAAACCCAGGATAGCTAAAGCTATCCTCAACAATAAAAGGACTTCAGGGGGAATCACTATCCCTGAACTCAAGCAGTATTACAGAGCAATAGTGGTAAAAACTGCATGGTATTGGTACAGAGACAGACAGATAGACCAATGGAATAGAATTGAAGACCCAGAAATGAACCCACACACCTATGGTCACTTGATTTTTGACAAAGGAGCCAAAACCATCCAATGGAAAAAAGATAGCATTTTCAGCAAATGGTGCTGGTTCAACTGGAGGGCAACATGTAGAAGAATGCAGATCGATCCATGCTTATCACCCTGTACAAAGCTTAAGTCGAAGTGGATCAAGGACCTCCACATCAAACCAGACACACTCAAACTAATAGAAGAAAAACTAGGGAAGCATCTGGAACACATGGGCACTGGAAAAAATTTCCTGAACAAAACACCAATGGCTTATGCTCTAAGATCAAGAATTGACAAATGGGATCTCATAAAACTGCAAAGCTTCTGTAAGGCAAAGGACACTGTGGTTAGGACAAAACGGCAACCAACAGATTGGGAAAAGATCTTTACCAACCCTACAACAGATAGAGGCCTTATATCCAAAATATACAAAGAACTCAAGAAGTTAGACCGCAGGGAAACAAATAACCCTATTAAAAAGTGGGGTTCAGAGCTAAACAAAGAATTCACAGCTGAGGAATGCCGAATGGCTGAGAAACACCTAAAGAAATGTTCAACATCTTTAGTCATAAGGGAAATGCAAATCAAAACAACCCTGAGATTTCACCTCACACCAGTGCGATTGGCTAAGATCAAAAACTCAGGTGACAGCAGATGCTGGCGAGGTTGTGGAGAAAGAGGAACACTCCTCCATTGTTGGTGGGATTGCAGACTGGTAAAACCATTCTGGAAATCAGTCTGGAGGTTCCTCAGAAAATTGGACATTGAACTGCCTGAGGATCCAGCTATACCTCTCTTGGGCATATACCCAAAAGATGCCTCAACATATAAAAGAGACACGTGCTCCACTATGTTCATCGCAGCCTTATTTATAATAGCCAGAAAATGGAAAGAACCCAGATGCCCTTCAACAGAGGAATGGATACAGAAAATATGGTACATCTACACAATGGAATACTACTCAGCTATCAAAAACAATGACTTTATGAAATTCGTAGGCAAATGGTTGGAACTGGAAAATATCATCCTGAGTGAACTAACCCAATCACAGAAAGACATACATGGTATGCACTCATTGATAAGTGGCTATTAGCCCAAATGCTTGAATTACCCTAGATCCCTAGAACAAACGAAACTCAAGACGGATGATCAAAATGTGAATGCTTCACTCCTTCTTTAAATGAGGAAAAAGAATACCCTTGGCAGGGAAGGGAGAGGCAAAGATTAAAACAGAGACTGAAGGAACACCCATTCAGAGCCTGTCCCACATTTGGCCCATACATATACAGCCACCCAATTGGACTAGATGGATGAAGCAAAGAAGTGCAGACCGACAGGAGCCGGATGTAGATCGCTCCTGAGAGACACAGCCAGAATACAGCAAATACAGAGGCAAATGCCAGCAGCAAACCACTGAACTGAGAATAGGTCCCCTATTGAAGGAATCAGAGAAAGAACTGGAAGAGCTTGAAGGGGCTCGAGACCCCAAAAGTACAACAATGCCAAGCAACCAGAGCTTCCAGGGACTAAGCCACTACCTAAAGACTATACATGGACTGACCCTGGACTCTGACCCCATAGGTAGCAATGAATATCCTAGTAAGAGCACCAGTGGAAGGGGAAGCCCTGGGTCCTGCTAAGACTGAACCCCCAGTGAACTAGTCTATGGGGGGAGGGCGGCAATGGTGGGAGGGTTGGGAGGGGAACACCCATAAGGAAGGGGAGGGGGGAGGGGGATGTTTGCCCGGAAACCGGGAAAGGGAATAACACTCGAAATGTATATAAGAAATACTCAAGTTAATAAAAAAATAAATAAATAAATAAATAAAAAAAAAGCTCTTGTGTAAGTAAACCCCCAGGACAACCGGAAACTAATTTTTTTTTTAGCTTTCTTTTTTTTTTTTTATTAACTTGAGTATTTCTTATATACATTTCGAGTGTTATTCCCTTTCCCGGTTTCCGGGCAAACATCCCCCTCCCAACTCTCCCCTTCCTTATGGGTGTTCCCCTCCCCATCCTCCCCCATTGCCGCCCTCCCCCCAACAGTCTAGTTCACTGGGGGTTCAGTCTTAGCAGGACCCAGGGCAGAAGCTAATTTTTAATGTGCTTCTTTTTTAATTTTCCCTGTAGTACAGGTGACCTAGCCAAAGTTCTTGAAGATAGCAGACAAATGGTCTCCTCTAAGTATTATCTCCAATCTCATTTTTTATTGATCCATTGCCTGTTTTTAAGGAGCTGGATCTTGGTTAATGCCTGGCAGCTCTTCAGTTTCAGATACGCAGTCTTTACACAAGCAAAACATAGTATAGAATAAATGAATCTGTTTCCAGAGCCTGATGTTTCTCCCATGAGGGCACTTCACATGGCAGCCTTTAGAGTGCTGTGCTGAAGGAATGCCTGGGAGCATGTCTCTCTGTGGTACACGGACCTACCGCTGTGACAGACGGGATGGACTCCATCAAAGCCATCTTATATGTCGCCTTCTCTACATTTCCCCTTATCTGCTCCTGATAAGCCCTTCCTGCGCATCAGGTATCATATGGTTCCATACTGTCTGCTCAGCATGCAAAAGATGCATGCACTTCCAGTCTTTTCCTGAAACTACACCTGCATCTCTCAATTTTAAAGGAAAACTGTCATAGATTCCTGATGTTTGTGAAATTTTGGAGTTTCGTTCTCTCCTGTTTTCCAGTCTCTGAGTTTTAGTTTTTGTTTTTGTTTTTGTTTTTATTCATCGTGCAATTCCAAAACAAGTTGTCAGCCTTTTGAAAATTTAACATTACACAAAAAAAGCACTCAAACTTCCCTTAAATGTTGCAGTTTGGTTTTGGTTCACTCACGACTATCCTGTGTTTCAAATGGTTCCCTAGCATTCAGTAGCAGTTTCATTAACACATCTACTTTATAACACCTTAACTCCTGTACAGACGCCATTATTCAAATTGTTTGTGTTCTCAGCACCAGAACAAAACTGCCACATTTCAGTTTATTCTGGCGCCAAAGCTGTCATAATCTGCTGTTATATTTTCTTGATTGTCGTCAAATTGTCAAAATGTTTGCAGCGACTATCAAAACATGCTGAATTCATCCAGGGCAGTGGGTATGAGACACACTGGAATCTTTCAGAGAAATCGGGTTAGATGAATAGCAAATATAGAAAGCTTAAAAGAATGAAATGCAGTGTGACTGGTGTTAATAAATATGAAAGATTTTGTTAACACAGAAATGATTGATACTCATTTGTAGATTCTGAATTGTTATACAAAGAAGTGTCAAGTAGGTTTTTACCAGTAAATGGTTTTGTTAAGCAAATTTTTTAAAATTTTCTTCTCTCTCTCTCTCTCTCTCTCTCTCTCTCTCTCTCTCTCTCTCTCTCTCTGTGTGTTTGTGTTCTCATAGAAGTTAGAGGCATCAATCTTTTTAGAGCTAGAGTTTCAGGTAGGATTTGAAGTGCCTATTAGGTACCTGAACTCAGGTGCTGGGGTAAAGCTTTACAAAGCACTCTTTACTGAAGAACCAACTCTAGCTACCACATCTATTTTTTATTTTGTGGTAGCTAAAGGTTAAAATGTGTGCCAATTATAGTTCAGTATAATTGCTAGATTTCATGTTTTATTAATTTTAAGATTAAATTCCAAAACATTATATGTCTGCTGTAATTAATACAGACACTCCAAGCATCCCCTGGAAGAGCTCGTGGAGCCCTGAGATCCCATCTTAGGAAGTATAATGAAGCAGAAAGGATAGAGGTTTATGTCTGTCTAAAGTCCATGGCACTGAACGGTGCTCTTCCTGCATGCATTTGAAGCTTAAATTTCACTTTGAAGTATGTTACTCATTTTATATAGTAGCACAATTGCAAGTTAATTATGTAAGGTAAGGAGAGGGAAATTGACCAGTTGTGATTTTCCTGTGGAATGTAAACAAAACCCTCAAGTTTCCCTTTGACTTGCCTTCGTCCAGGGGAAAAGAAGAGGCAGGAGAGGTGGGCCACTTGTAGGGCTATAGGACCCCACAGTGCCCGTGTCATCTTTTAAAGGGGGCATGTCATTCAGATGGAGGAAGAAATTAATTTTCACAAACTGGGCTCATATAATTGTGTTTTCCTAGTTCTACTTTTTTCTCAAGTGCAAGAACAGTGATTTACCAGGGGATTATTTTAGTCATCTGGCTTTTCTCATTCATAAGTTTAACTTTCTGATAAAAAAAAATACTAATTTCTAAAAAGTGCAATAATAAATTGTACCTTTTGTACAATTGTAGTGGTGATAATTTTATGTAATAGCTTCAAATTAATTTATAATGTTTGTTTCAGAGAAATGAATTGAAAGAGAATGGTACTAAGTATTTGATGTTAACCTTGAGCCATAATGTTTCAGGTCCTTGATTTGACTGTTAAACTGTATTGAAGTATGTGGCTCTCTCTCTGTGTGTGTGTGTGTGTGTGTGTGTGTGTGTAGATAAACATGTATTTCTACAAGTCTGTGGAGGCCATAGAGCATTCTCTCTTTTTTTTTGTGATGTTCATTTCAGTTGATAGGTTACAATGAGACAAAAACTATTTTATAGCTGGACCTCCATACTTGCTCAGCTTGTAAGTTTCGTTATCCCCTTTCCCTGTTTCCCATCCATAAACTCCTTATCCTATCCCCCCTCCCGCTTCTAAGAGGGTTTTCCCCTGCCCACCCACTCACCCCATCCTGCCTTTCCCTGCCCTTACATTCCCCTACAATGGGGTATCGAGCCATGGCAGGACCAAGGGATGCTCCTCCCATTGATGCCCAACAAGGCCATCTTCTGTTACATATGCAGCCATACATTATTCTTCAGGGGGCTTCCACCATGTATTTTGAGACAGGGGTTGTTACTGGTACTGGCTGACTCACTGACTATGCTGCCAGGCTGCCTAGTGAGCCCCAGAGATCTCCTTATCTCTACTTTCTCAGCACTGCACTGAGATTTTTCACTCGGGTGCCAGGGATCAAACTCAGTTCTTCCTACTGATATGTCTGATACTTTGTTAACTGAACCATCTCTCAGACATTATATTATGGTATATTTCATCAAAAGTATGTATTCATGTCCTTTGAGAACAGCCCAAATCTTCTGGTCAGTAAGCCTAACACTTACCTCAAAGACCTGCTGTATCTTCACAAAATCCTCCACACTGAGCTTGTTCTCAACGAGGTCTGTACCATAGTGTTCACTTGCAGTCTTCACTTCTGTGTTCTCAAGGTGTGCTGACTCTGACTGGGACGCCATGTTCAAACCAAGTGCAACATCAGGGTAGCTCCTAATAACTTCACCCCTCTTCAGCATGCTTCAACACTCTGTGTTTGTTTTTCTTGTTGTTGCTTCAATATATGCCTTTGAAATGGAGTCCAACTTAGAATACAATTTAAAATGAAATTTCCAACCCTATAATTAGGAGGCAAAACCATTGAGCCAAGGTAGGAAAATGATAGTACCTTTACTTACTTTAAACCATAGTTTGTTTTCAAGACCTCCAGCTCGGCTGCTCATACTGTTTTCCTTGGACTGATTAGAACCGTGTGTATCAGTCTTTCCCCACTCCATACAGACAAGGAAACCCCTTGCGGTCCACATTTAATTGAGTTAGAAAGCATCCTTTTCTAAGCTCTTTGACTGACCTTTACTGCTTTCATCCTTTTCAGCTGCAGTTTTTCATCTGTGGGTGTTCATGACACAGGTGCACAGCTTCAAAGTCCCTCTCACTCAGTGAAGTTCTTGCAACCAAAGGCCACTTACCCAGCAATATGGAGTGGTTTGTTTTCTCTGTCCTGGTGCTTTTGTGTGTTTCCTGGCAACCAATATCAAGCCAGCTGACTTTCCCTTTCCCACCCCGTGCCTAGCCAGTGACTAAACTGAAGGTTTGAATGTTTAATGTAATTTCTGTTAGGTTTTAGAAAAATAGTGCATTCTCCTGATTTTTTATTAAGGCAGGTCCCCCATTATTTAAAGACAACCTTGACAAATATATTTTCTATGAGGCATGGCTATATGATTGGCCAAAGGAAAGAGACTGACATTCAAGAATTTTATACTTTTCACTCACATATTACTTTTATTTAATTTATTTAATAAAACTTTTCTCTATATTTTCTTTGTCATCAGTAACTTGTGCATATTGTAAGGATAACTCTGGTTTCAATTCACTAAAACTCTAAGGAAAAGCAAAACAAATATCATTACCTGATAAACACTTTACGGCGTTGATATACTTCCCTGTGCCTTCCCCAGTTCCATTAGAAAACATGAAAAGGAGGAGTTGGGGAGCAGTAACTGGTGGTTATGTTATCCTATTTTTGTTATTGTTTGTTTATTGTTTTGGTATTTTTTTATTTTGCTGTCATGTTCTGTTTTCAAGGAACTACACCTGGAAATTTCCATTCCTTCTTTTAACCAGACTCCGTACAACTTGAACAAGCATACAACAGCATGATGTCCATTCTATATGTGAAAAGATAGTAAGATGCAGAACACAGAACAGTGGCTCCCAAGCATAAGCCCTTGTGTTTCAGAGGTTTATTTTGCGTTTGACGTTCACCTTCTTGAAATGAAGACCTGGCAGGAGGCCTTCTCTGGGGTCTGACTCAGCTCTGAGGGTCTATCAGTTCCATAGTGCAGGGCGAGATACAGTCAACCATTTCTACAGCACAGAGGAAGTTTCTGCAAGTATTTCTGTGGCAACTGAGAAAAAATTACAATTTCACTCATATTTTCACCATTCTTTCCATTTTTGAATATATATATATATTCAAAATCCATAAGAATTGTTTGGGTTTAGTGATTGACTTTGTGATGCTTCCAGTTTAATGGAGTGGTACTCTCTCTCTCTCTCTCTCTCTCTCTCTCTCTCTCTCTCTCTACCACTCACTCTCTCTCTATCACTCTCTCTCTATCTCTCTCTATCACTCACTCTATCACTCTCTCTCTGTCTCTCTCTCTGTGTCTCTCTCTCTGCCTCTCTCTCTCTCTCTCTCTCTCTCTCTCTCTCTCTCTCTCTCTCTCTCTCTCTCTCTCCAAGCCAATATAATTCCTTGCTGCTTACGGTGTGGTGCACAGAAAGACTCTGAAGTCATAGACCCAGAGGAAAGGATGGCATTACAGATTATAGACAGTGTGTGTTAACGATGCAGAAAAGCAGATGGATGTATTTACAAGTTTATTTTGTCCTTGTGTGTTTGTGAATGCTTTTGTTTGTGTGTGGGCACATGTATGTGTGTACATGTGGAAGTAGAAACAATTCCAGTGTCCATCATCAAACACCATCCACTTATTCTTTGTCTTTTTATTCAGATAAGTTTTCACTGAGTTGCTCCTCTCAGATGGGCTAGGTGAGCTGAGTAGCAAGACCCAGTGATATTTCTACTTTCTGTATCCACTTATCCAGGACTGGAGTTATAAGCCTGTGCCACCATGCCCAGCTTTGCATGTAGTTCAGAGAATCAAACTCAAGTTCTTGGGCTGGTAAAGCAAGCACTTTCCCAATCGAATTTTCCCCTAGTCCAAAACATTTACCTTGTCTGGATTAGGCTTTCTTACAAATTAGGAAAAAACAGTTTTAAGATTCTTGTCATGAATGGCACTAAGCTATCTCAAATGTGAATGCCTACCATAATTTGTCTTTCTACAATTTTAGAGGGTGAGTTAATAATAGTTTATATCAGCTAGACCATGAGTGTTCTGAAAACTATTTTATAATGATATTCTGCAGAGCTTGGCTTTGTTCGGTAACAGGTACTAATGAGAGAGAGAGGAGAGGTAATAGAGAGCAAAAAATCTGTGTAGCTTCACCAGAAAAGGCAGGTACCCCACTGGCCTGATAATGCCAAATTCTCTAATTATCCTAAGACCAGTAAGCTGCCTGGCCTACTTAGCTTTCATAAAGATGCACCTCTAAACGTGTTCATTAGTAAGACAATAATGTGCAATGAGCAACCAATTCTCTTAGAAACTAGTCAATACACACAGTTGTCTTTTTGGAAAATGATGAGAGCAGAAATCATTCTTGATGGTACAGTCTTAAATGGCTCTATGTGTCTGTCCTATGGGTAATTTTTAGGTTACATTTCTATAATGCTATAAAATCCATAACCAAACATTGTACTGCTAAATTTGACCTCCTTCACCATTTGCTGGTAAAAGTACAATTCTTTAAGGAACACCAGGATGATATCTATGTGCTCAGTGTTGACATTTAGCTAAGGCAAGGGGTTTAAAAAATAAATACTGGCTTACTTCTCCTGTGAATCTTCATCTGTTTAATAGAGCATCTGGTACCTAAGGACCAAATGGACTAGCACGTCTACTTGTCTTTGCCTTGTTTGAAATCTTGGGACTTAATGACTTTTCCCACTAAGTACACACCCTCTGTATAACCTTATCCGTATACTCCAGTCCACATTCAAACCCCTTCATTTTTTCCTTCCTGTAATTACTCTGCAGTGTGGCTAATACAGAGCTTCTTCATTCCTCTAGTTTCCTCACCCATTGTCGCCTTTCTCTTTGACCTGGAGTCACCTCTAACTTTCTTTACCCTCACCTAGGCTTCTCTTCCCACATCCTCATTGGAAATTATCTCAAGTTGAAGCTGTTGCTTCACTGGGCCTGAAGCAGAGGAAGTTAACGCCACATTATCTTCTTGTCCCACAACTTATGCTTTCCCAACGTGACCCCACTGTCCAAATAGTTTAACAGAAGCTTCCTCCAAGAGTCCATGGTAACACATATGGTCAACTTCAGCAACTTTTTAATCCTTGGGTAAATATTAGTTTCTTCACTCTGGGTCTTCCAAGTACTATTGATTGCTCTGCTCATTTTTATTCATTAACCATAATAGTGGTTTCTTTGACTATATCATAACATAGCTATCTGTGTCTCTCTTTCCTACTATCATAACACCTGGAAAACAAGACTTTACCTCAGGAATGCTGGTGACCTTACATTGCCCTTCAAAAGTTGCTCATCAACCTCACAACAGCACAGTGATGTGTGTGCATTCTTAGATCAGCAGGAGCCAGAGCAACATTACCTATGAGTTAATAATCAGCAAGGGGTTCTGTGCAGATATGGCACTGAGTCAGGAAAAGAGACATAATCTGATCAAAAGAGAAACAATACTTGAGATTTAGTGCTTTTGATGGTTCGTCTAGACTATCAGCTTGGCAGAATTTAGACATCCTTTAAAAACCTCAAAATATCCAAGAAACAATTCACAGACTATACGAAGCTCAAGAAGAAGGAAGACCAAAATGTGGATGCTTCAGTCCTTCTTAGAAGGGAGAACAAAATACTCACAAGAGGAAATGCAGAGACAACAAGTGGAGCAGAGACTGAAGGAAAGGTCATCCAGAGATGGATCTACCTGGGCATCCATCCCATATGCAGCCACCAAATCCAGTCACTATTGCTGATGCCAAGAAGTACTTGCTGACAGGAGCCTGATACAGATGTCTCCTGAGAGGCTCTGCCAGAGCCTTACCAATACAGATGAGGATGCTTGCAGCTAACCATAAGTCTGTTAACAAGGACCTCAGTGGAAGAGTTAGAGAAAGGACTGAAGGAACTGAAGGGGTTTGCAACCCCATAGGAAGAACAACAATATCAACCAACCAGACCCTACCAGAGCTCCCAGGGAGTAAATCACCAAGCAATGAGTACATATGGAGGGACCCATGCCTCCAGCTGCATATGAGGCAGAGGATGCCATTGTCTGGCATTAATAGGAGGAGAAGCCCTTGGTCCTGTTTCCCTTGTGTAGGGGAATGCCAGGGCATTGAGGTAGGAGTGGGTGGGAGTGGGAGCATCTTCATAGAAGCAGGGGGAGGGGAAGGGAGAGGAGAAAAGGGCATAATATTTGAAATGTAAATACATAAAATATCCAATAAAAAATAACTTCTGGAAAAAAATTGTGGAACACTCCCAGAAAGGATTAGTTGAAGGCTAAGCTTGATGCTATCCCTGCAAGATATTTAATATTTTATCTTTTTTTCATCACAAGTCTCACCTCAAACTGCATACCATGCGTGGACCAGTGCAGTGATTCTAAGAACAGTACATAGATTATTCATTCACTTCTCCTGCAAGCCCAATTCTATGAGCCCTCCAACTGCCACCAGGTTTTAGTGAAGAAACTGAGTCATACACAGTTATGAGTCATGTAACAAAGGAGCCTCAGGGCTGGAGGGAAGCCAAAGTTAGACCTTTTAGTGTACTTCCTCCTACAAATCTCTAGAGAGAATAACCTGCTAAAAGCCACAATAAATTCCAATCCAATTTAGGAGGTAAGAGGTTCAAAATGTAAGGGAACCTGAAAGTAGATACTAGGCAATAAAGTAAAGGTGCTTAGTTAGAATTCAAAGTCAGGTCACGTTCAAGTCTCAGTTCTTATTTTCAGTCTATAATCACAGGCAGATTGAATCAAAATAAAGATGATAGTGGTTAACGTCTGGAATCATTTTCTAGGCTTATATGGAAAGCTATAGTGAACACTGAAGTATATATTGTAAACATACTGTACACATGAGGCAATGACAGCAGAGAAACAGTCATCATTCTAACCCTGGGAGATAAGGTAGGATATTTGTAGAGGGGTTGGAGCATTGTGGTTGCAAGCCCGCATGCAGTCAATTTTTCCACATTAGAACATGTCCTGTCTACACTGAGATTCTATAACCATTTCATTGTTCCTAGGAAGGTCTAATGTCTAAAGATAGCCCAGAGAGCAATGCTATATCAGTACTTCAAGATGTCATGAAATGCAATGGAGAGAGGTGTGAGGGGAGAAAAGAGATATCACTTTGTAAAATCATCTTCATCTTTAGCAATAGGCAGAGATAATGGCCATTGCAGCAGTCCGTGCTGAGATCTAGACTGCTTGACAATCTGAATATTTTTTAAACTCGTATATACTCGAGGACACCTTTATACATGTATATAATACAGTCTCATCACATTCATCTTTCTAATGGGACTTATCTTTCTCTCACACCACCAACCTCCTACCTTCCTTCAGCCAAAACTTCTGCCCTTTCATGTCTTGTTGTTTTGTTTCTGGCTTTGTTTTATAAGCTATTGGATTTCACTAGGGTCTCTCCCATGGCATTTGTGTGAAACTATCCACTGAAGCATGAGTAACTTCCTCACCAGTAGCCCCAGCACTGAAGATAATGATTTCCATTCCTGCAGGAGGCCTGG
Source organism: Rattus norvegicus (assembly GCF_021556685.1). Classification (NCBI taxonomy): domain Eukaryota; kingdom Metazoa; phylum Chordata; class Mammalia; order Rodentia; family Muridae; genus Rattus; species Rattus norvegicus. Next base: position 162,016,390 of record NC_141535.1, read on the forward strand.
ATTGCCATTAGATTCCCTGGGTGTAGCCCCATGAGTTCCTCCCCTGTCTATAACTGTTTAATGGCTCAGTCTTATGCAATGTCTATGCAGGCGACCACAGATGGGAGTTAATGAGCACCCTGACCATGCACAAAAGACAGGGCTTCATAGACACTGCCATTTGGCTCTTACTTTTTTTGCCTGTCTAAACTATTTTAATAAAAATATACTTAATGCATTATAACTATAGCCAGTTAGTGTATGACCCTCTTAGACTGGTGTAACACACAAACCACAGGTCTGTTGGAAATTATTGCTGTTGTTGTTGTTGTTGTTTTGTTTTCACATTTATAATCACAAACGTTATTCTACAGTGGAGGTGGGTTTTAATTCCACATGGGCTTATTAAATGTAGTAGACTTAAGTGAACATACACCAAAATAGAAATGATGCATAGAAGAGACTGAGGTGGGAAGCATAAACATATACTATACACAAGCATGTATGCCAAACACACAAACAGAAAGATTATTTACTGAAGGAGATTTTTAATACAAAATGGGTCATGGGAAGAGCAGCAGATTGCCATTAAATATATTCTTTAAATCAATTTTACAGCTTTTGTTTTCATGTCTCTTTTTCTGTGGTTCTTTTCTTCTCCACTTACTATTACAAACGAATAAAGAAAAGGAAAATCACAACAGCTCACTCTCCTATGAAAAATGCTGCCATTTCGCCTTTGTTTATGGCAAGAAAATTCTGTGTAAGAAAGAAAAGAGAAAGGGGGAAATAAAGGGGAATTCAAAACTTATAAAAATCAAAGTTCTGAAGCAAGCTGCACTTTAAATGATTGAAAGTAATAGTCCCAGGAAAGAATCGCACCACAATAAACAACTTCTCCCAGAACATGGTGCTCCTGAACACAGTGCTTCTAATTAAATGCCCAGAAGACAGGGGTTCTATTTCTTATCAGCTGGAATAGCACCTGTAAAATTAATATTTTAAGCCCACCCAAAATCAAGGTGTTTTGGGCATAGTTAGAGAAGTCATCTTCGAAAATGTAGATAAAGCTTTAGAAAGCATTGTCTCTGCCAAATGCTGCCACAGAAAACGTGTTTCAATTACGCAATGCATTTTGGTTTTCTACTTCTCAAGATAATCTCCTCCCACGGTCTGAATAAATATGTGATTCTTTTGAGGAAGCCATAAAAATTCACTCTGGAGTTAGATAGGGAGACATATATGTTCAGAGCCAAAGACAGGAATTCTAATGGCATTTTTGTCTCCACTGCCAAAGAAAGGAGCAGTGAGCTCTGCAGAAAGATCATCCACCTATTGAGAAAACTTAGCAGTGGAGACACTCTGCCATACAGCCTTACTACATGGGTTATAAAATTTTGGAAAGTAAAGTAATTCTTTAATAGAGTGGGGGAATGATACATAGATTTGACAGTAACAAGAGGCAGAAACATAAGGAAATCACATAAATTTCTATCTTCAGAATCTTATTGAGTAAAATTTAAAAGTTAAATAACAGTAACACCAAGGTTCCTACAAGTACTTACATTATAAATCAGGGAAGAAGAAGCACAAGAATGCAATGAGTTCTGCCCGATAAAGAGAGCTGCTATACTCCATGCAATGGCATTGTGTGAATCATTGAAGGATAAAGACAGCATAACTAAACACTGCCAGGAATTTTTAAAGAGAGTGGATGATATCCTAATATACACCAAGCATGCATCTGTCACTCACACACCTGTTATATCAGCCAAGGTCAGCCATGCAGTACCTGCTTCTGGTGTTGGAAGAGTGGTGGAATTTTAGCACTTGAAGGTATTAACTGTATTTCTCAAAGGGATGCAATTTGTGTACAATTGTTTACTCATTAGACATTCATTTTGCCAAATGTTGTGTAAGCCTTCATTAAGATAAGTCCACCAGGTAAGACGAGATGACGATTGTTGAACACTGCTACAAGAATTCAGTGAGGTGCTATCCAAGGAAGAGTGCACAGGGGCCCCTAAACTACAGTTGCAAGGTTAGGAATGGAAGATACATTGAGTGATGTGAAGTTTTATGTATAACAGAACTCTAATGATGATTAGATAGAAGGAAGATCAAAAACAGAAGGAAGGATGATGAAGCAGAGGAAATGGTCTACGCTATGATATAAAAATGACAATTTTCATGATAGATCGTGCCAGATTGAAGTTTAGAATGTAATATGATGCTAAACATTGGAAAGACTGAACTGGTCATTGGTTTCCCAGCAGCTCAATCCTAGGAAGATTTGTGAATGATCCAGGCAGTTTTGAAAGGCCCAATGTTTAACCTCGTTTTAGAGAAATTACATAAAATCTCTTTTTACAGGTGGAACCCAGACATGAGCAGTTCTTAAAACACCTTAAATGTTTCTTGTGTGCAGCTACAACTCAGTTTGGAGGGAACCTGCATTGATAGTAAGGAATAACAAAGATGAAGGAAAGAATGATGAAACAGACACAATGGCCTTATCCTAACTACTTTACTGTGCATGCCTGAGGAACAATGTGTTCCTATTCTCGCTTGTAGGCAAGTCCTGTATCTCAGAGTTATGCCTCTTGTTTAGGTTTCTGGGGGGCATTTCATTAGAGGAAAGTATTGGGTTAGAAATCATTATTTACAACCATCTTTAATAATAACTGATCCAGGAAAATGGTTAGCAATGGGTGAAGGTTTCTCAGGAAATAAAATATTTGCACCACCTCAAAGTAGCTCACCAAAAGACTGCTTACAATTATAGGAGAAGAAGAGACTTATATAGTAGACGTTATCAAAGTTAACACCACCAGTGATGGCATAAACTGGCATTATACATATTCAGACATGAAACATATGAAGATACCTAACATCACATTTTCAATAACCCTGAAAAAATACCTGAGAAGAAAAAAAATCGAAAGGGCTAGGGCTGGGTAGGAGTGCTGCAAAATAGTAGCTTTGGGACACGAGAGGACCACCGCACTCATGGTCTCCCAGGATATAATGTATTAGCACCAAACAAAATCCAGCCAGTCAAAGTTCAGCACAAATGAGGAGAAACTCACAAAGGCCTGCCTCTTCTGAGGAGCCTTTGCAGCTGAAGGCTTCCTAGGTAGGGAAGAGTCAGTTTTCTTCAGGAAAGTGGCCCCTTGTGGGTTGTTCAAGCCCCAAGGGATGACACTACATGTATTAACATAAAGACACACTAATCAGATTCAATGGTTAATGAAAAACAGAAGTGAAGTTTTGACAGGGTCTGGTGAGAAGGAGGCCTGTCAGGAGTTGGAGGAGATGTGAATGATTGAAAGGAACAAGATACAAAATACAGTGTTTACCTGTGTGAGAATATCAAATAATCAATAAAATAACATATATAAGTAAATTAAACCACGAACTGAGAACATGCAGGTAGGATTCTATAAAACACCCACTGTCTTTGAAAAAGTCAGTGATACCAAAAAGTTGAAGAAAATTCTAGATTGAAGATACATTAAAGGTAAGCTGGATTCGTGAATCTGGGACGATTACTGAGAGGTAATGGGAGCAACTGAGGTAGGAATGGGAGACCAACACAGACACACACAAACACCCACGCAGAGTTATTATTGTAGGATAATGGTCATGATACATGATACTTAGAATATTTTCAACAGATCTGATAATGATAAATGGGAAAATACTAATAAATTCACACATATGATGTTATTCTATTTCTTCTCACAATTTTTTCTATAGCTTCAAATTTTTTAAACTTGAAAGTAGAAGAAAGAATCAAATTTCAGCATTTGACCTGCAGCTGTTGTAGCATCCGTGGACACCTAGCTGAGGCACTGAGGGTAGACTCACTGAAGAAGCTGTGGTCTGCTCTCAGTTTGGCTTTCATACCTGGGAGTCTCAGAATGCCTTCTACCCCTGCGGAAGTGTCTTTCGCTTTGTGTTTGCTCTCTGTGTCTAGCCTGTTCTTTAGCACAATCTGCATTTTATTAACACTGGTTATTCATTCCCTCATGAGTATGGCAGCAGTGGAGGGCAGATGCTTGACCCACTTCAGTCCTGTAACCAATTAATTTTCATTTTCCCATGCCCAGAACACTTAAGCTCCTTCAGATTCCTTGCAGTTAATGTACTAAAAGGGATTTTCATAAAATTCCAAATGTCCAAAAGCTCAGAATGCTCAAGATACAATCACAGATCATATGAAACTTAAAAAGAATGAAGTCAAAGTGTGGATGTTTCAGTCCTTGTTAGAAGGTGGAACAAAATACTTCCAGGGATAAAAGGTCAGAGGGACTTGGGAGAAAGAGAGGAGTGGGAGGGGAAAGAGGAGACAGGATCAGGTGTGGGATGAGACTGGGATGATATACAGGAGTTTAAACAGAGCTTTGTAGCAATGGGGGATGGGGAACTGGGGTAGCCACCAGCAAGTCCCAGATGCCAGAAAAGCAAGAGGTCCCAGGAACCAATGGGGATGAGATTAGCTGAAATGCCCAACAAAGGGGAGGGAGAACCTGCAGAGTCCATATCCAGAGGTTAGGCAAGGCTCCTGGTTGGGGAATGGGGCCACCCACTCATCTCCAAATTTTTAACCCAGAATGGCTCCTCTCTAAAGGAAATACAGGGACAAAGTGTGGAGCAGAGACTGAAAGAAAGGCCCTTCAGAGAATGCCCCACCTGGGGATCCATTCCATATACAGATACCAAACCCAGACATTTTTGTGGATGCCAAGAAGTGCTTATTGACAGGAGCCTGTTATAGCTGTCTCCTGAGAGCCTCTGTCAAATACAGAGCCGAATGCTTACAGCCAACCATTGGGCTGAGAACAGGGACCACAATGGAGGAGTTAGAGAAAGGACTGAAGAAGTTGAAGGGGTTTGCAATCCTGTAGGAAGAACAACAATATCAATCAACCAGACCCACCCCAACCCCCCCGCAGAGATCGCAGGGACTAAACCACCAACTTAAAAGTGTACATGGAGGGAACCATGGCACCAGCTGCATAAGTAGCAGAGGATGGCATTGTCTGGCATCAATAGGAAGAGAGGTCCTTGGTCCTGGGAAAGTTCGATTCCCCCAGGGGGATGTGAGAGTAATGAGTTGGGAGTGATGGATGGGGGAGAGAGTACCCTCAAAGAAGCAGGGGGTGGGGGAAGGGAGGAAGGGAAAGGGGGCAGCATTTGAAATGTAAATACATAAAGTATCCAGTAAAAAAAAAAAAGTCCAAGTGTCTAAGCATTTCTGAAGCTTGAAGAATGGCTTTTGAGCTAGAGGTGAGCCCTCTCCTTTTGGTGCTCTGAGAACAGTTTGAATTCGCTCCCTGACATTACTCTTTTTTCTTTATCCTGCTAAAAAAAAAGTGCAGTTCATTGTGCCCACAATAAGTAAAGACAAACTGCTTCCCAGGTTAATTTACTTACAGGTACAAAGGACCACATGGCACAACTCTGGCTCATGGAAATAAACATACCTGGAAGATGTTGGGAACCCAAAAGGGCTGTTGTTTTATTTACCCTGAAGGGAAGGCAGTTGTTTTTCCCTTTGCTTATATGTGAATGTGATGCTTGTCAATGCTGAAATCAAAATCTTAAGACTCATAGAAAGTTATTATTTTTGGTTGTGAGCTCTGCCTTTAGTGGCTGAGTCATCTCTCCAGCCCTTCAGAGCCTGTCCCACATCAACCAGCCACCAAAACTAGGCAAGATTGATGAAGCTAAAAAGTGCATGCTGAAAGGGACCAGATATAGATCTCTCCTGAGAGATACATCCAGAGCATGTCAAATAGAGGTAAATGCTAGCAGCAAACCATTGAACTGAAAAACATGGCCCCTTTTGGGGGAAATAGAGGAAGGATTGAAAGAGCTGAAGGGGCTTGAAATCCCATAAGAACAACAGTGCCAACCAACCAGAACTTCCAGGGACTAAACCATTATCCAAAGACTATTCATGGACTGACCCAGGGCTCCAACTGCATATGTAGCAGAGACTAGCCTTGTTGGGGCACCAGTGGAAGGGGAAGCCCTTGGTCCTGACAAGGTTGGACCCCCACAGTGCAGGGGAATGTCAGAGGGTGGTGAGGGGGGTGGATGGGGGAACACTTGTATGGGGGAGGGAGAGGGGATAGAGGCCCCTCTATCAGGAAAGGAGGAAAGGGGATAACATTTGAGATGTAAATAAAGAAATATATGTAATAAAAGAAAAAAGAAAGTCATTATTTAATCATTTAATAACCATTAACAAGTGTCCTTCTCTTATTCTTACTGTGTGAATAACAGCTACCAGTTTGAGAGTAAGGAAGGAGTTCAACGGAGGGTCAGAGAAGTGGCAAAAGGAAAGAAAGGGAAGTGGAGAGGCAGTGAGGTTATATTTTAATTAAAAATGTGAAAGTTGGTCTTCCTGGTTGCTGCCGCTGCAGAGAGCCCCTGGGCAGCACCCCACGAGCAAACCTGAGCCTCGGGACTACAGGTAAGACCAAATTTTCTGCTGCAAGAAAGCTGCCTGGTGAGCTTGGGACACATGGAAGCAGAATTTCTCTAGGACCCAGCACGTTCTGTGTTTACCGGAAGTCCCCCACCCGCGGATCCCGGCCCGCAGCAGCTCTCTGCTCCCAGACCCGGTGAGAGAGAAACCCAACCGCCTGGTCAGGTGGGCACTCCTGAGGCTGCAGAGCAGAAGAGACCACCAACACTGCTCACCCCTGCCCACATCCCTGGCCCAAGAGGAAACTGTATAAGGCCTCTGGGCTCCCGTGGGGGAGGGCCCAGGAGCAGAAGGACCCCGCCGGACCCTGAAGGAAACAGACCGGATAAACAGTTCTCTGCACCCAAATCCCGTGGGAGGGAGAGCTAAACCTTCAGAGAGGCGGACAAGCCTGGGAAACCAGAAGAGACTGCTCCCTGCACACACATCTCGGACGCCAGAGGAAAAAGCCAAAGACCATCTGGAACCCTGGTGCACTGAAGCTCCCGGAAGGGGCAGCACAGGTCTTCCTGGTTGCTGCCTCTGCAGAGAGCCCCTGGGCAGCACCCCACGAGCAAACCTGAGCCTCGGGACCACAGGTAAGACCAAATTTTCTGCTGCAAGAAAGCTGCCTGGTGACCTCAAGACACAGGCCCACAGGAACAGCTGAAGACCTGTAGAAAGGAAAAACTACACGCCCGAAAGCAGAACACTCTGTCCCCATAACTGACTGAAAGAAAGGAAAACAGGTCTACAGCACTCCTGACACACAGGCTTATAGGACAGTCTAGCCACTGTCAGAAACAGCAGAACAAAGTAACACTAGAGATAATCTGATGGCGAGAGGCAAGCGCAGGAACCCAAGCAACAGAAACCAAGACTACATGCCATCATCGGAGCCCAATTCTCCCACCAAAACAAACATGGAATATCCAAACTCACCAGAAAAGCAAGATCTAGTTTCAAAATCATATTTGATCATGATGCTGGAGGACTTCAAGAAAGACATGAACACACTTAGGGAAGCACAGGAAAACATTAATAAACAAGTAAAAGCCTACAGAGAGGAATCGCAAAAATCCCTGAAAGAATTCCAGGAAAACACAATCAAACAGTTGAAGGAATTAAAAATGGAAATAGAAGCAATCAAGAAAGAACACATGGAAACAACCCTGGATATAGAAAACCAAAAGAAGAGACAAGGAGCTGTAGATACAAGCTTCACCAACAGAATACAAGAGATGGAAGAGAGAATCTCAGGAGCAGAAGATTCCATAGAAATCATTGACTCAACTGTCAAAGATAATGTAAAGCGGAAAAAGCTACTGGTCCAAAACATACAGGAAATCCAGGATTCAATGAGAAGATCAAACCTAAGGATAATAGGTATAGAAGAGAGTGAAGACTCCCAGCTCAAAGGACCAGTAAATATCTTCAACAAAATCATAGAAGAAAACTTCCCTAACCTAAAAAAAGAGATACCCATAGACATACAAGAAGCCTACAGAACTCCAAATAGATTGGACCAGAAAAGAAACACCTCCCGTCACATAATTGTCAAAACACCAAACGCACAAAATAAAGAAAGAATATTAAAAGCAGTAAGGGAAAAAGGTCAAGTAACATATAAAGGGAGACCTATCAGAATCACACCAGACTTCTCGCCAGAAACTATGAAGGCCAGAAGATCCTGGACTGATGTCATACAGACACTAAGAGAACACAAATGCCAGCCCAGGTTACTGTATCCAGCAAAACTCTCAATTAACATTGATGGAGAAACCAAGATATTCCATGACAAAACCAAATTTACACAATATCTTTCTACAAATCCAGCACTACAAAGGATAATAAATGGTAAAGCCCAACATAAGGAGGCAAGCTATACCCTAGAAGAAGCAAGAAACTAATCGTCTTGGCAACAAAACAAAGAGAATGAAAGCACACAAACATAACCTCACATCCAAATATGAATATAACGGGAAGCAATAATCACTATTCCTTAATATCTCTCAATATCAATGGCCTCAACTCCCCAATAAAAAGACATAGATTAACAAACTGGATACGCAACGAGGACCCTGCATTCTGCTGCCTACAGGAAACACACCTCAGAGACAAAGACAGACACTACCTCAGAGTGAAAGGCTGGAAAACAACTTTCCAAGCAAATGGTCAGAAGAAGCAAGCTGGAGTAGCCATTCTAATATCAAATAAAATCAATTTCCAACTAAAAGTCATCAAAAAAGATAAGGAAGGACACTTCATATTCATCAAAGGAAAAATCAACCAAGATGAACTCTCAATCCTAAATATCTATGCCCCAAATACAAGGGCACCTACATACGTAAAAGAAACCTTACTAAAGCTCAAAACACACATTGCACCTCACACAATAATAGTGGGAGATTTCAACACCCCACTCTCATCAATGGACAGATCATGGAAACAGAAATTAAACAGTGATGTAGACAGACTAAGAGAAGTCATGAGCCAAATGGACTTAACGGATATTTATAGAACATTCTATCCTAAAGCAAAAGGATATACCTTCTTCTCAGCTCCTCATGGTACTTTCTCCAAAATTGACCATATAATTGGTCAAAAAACGGGCCTCAACAGGTACAGAAAGATAGAAATAATCCCATGCGTGCTATCGGACCACCACGGCCTAAAACTGGTCTTCAATAATAATAAGGGAAGAATGCCCACATATACGTGGAAATTGAACAATGCTCTACTCAATGATAACCTGGTCAAGGAAGAAATAAAGAAAGAAATTAAAAACTTTTTAGAATTTAATGAAAATGAAGATACAACATACTCAAACTTATGGGACACAATGAAAGCTGTGCTAAGAGGAAAACTCATAGCGCTGAGTGCCTGCAGAAAGAAACAGGAAAGAGCATATGTCAGCAGCTTGACAGCACACCTAAAAGCTCTAGAACAAAAAGAAGCAAATACACCCAGGAGGAGTAGAAGGCAGGAAATAATCAAACTCAGAGCTGAAATCAACCAAGTAGAAACAAAAAGGACCATAGAAAGAATCAACAGAACCAAAAGTTGGTTCTTTGAGAAACTCAACAAGATAGATAAACCCTTAGCCAGACTAACGAGAGGACACAGAGAGTGTGTCCAAATTAACAAAATCAGAAATGAAAAGGGAGACATAACTACAGATTCGGAGGAAATTCAAAAAATCATCAGATCTTACTATAAAAACCTATATTCAACAAAATTTGAAAATCTTCAGGAAATGGACAATTTCCTAGACAGATACCAGGTATCGAAGTTAAATCAGGAACAGATAAACCAGTTAAACAACCCCATAACTCCTAAGGAAATAGAAGCAGTCATTAAAGGTCTCCCAACCAAAAAGAGCCCAGGTCCAGACGGGTTTAGTGCAGAATTCTATCAAACCTTCATAGAAGACCTCATACCAATATTATCCAAACTATTCCACAAAATTGAAACAGATGGAGCCCTACCGAATTCCTTCTATGAAGCCACAATTACTCTTATACCTAAACCACACAAAGACACAACAAAGAAAGAGAACTTCAGACCAATTTCCCTTATGAATATCGACGCAAAAGTACTCAATAAAATTCTGGCAAACCGAATTCAAGAGCACATCAAAACAATCATCCACCATGATCAAGTAGGCTTCATCCCAGGCATGCAGGGATGGTTTAATAGACGGAAAACCATCAACGTGATCCATTATATAAACAAACTGAAAGAACAGAACCACATGATCATTTGATTAGATGCTGAGAAAGCATTTGACAAAATTCAACACCCCTTCATGATAAAAGTCCTGGAAAGAATAGGAATTCAAGGCCCATACCTAAACATAGTAAAAGCCATATACAGCAAACCAGTTGCTAACATTAAACTAAATGGAGAGAAACTTGAAGCAATCCCACTAAAATCAGGGACTAGACAAGGCTGCCCACTCTCTCCCTACTTATTCAATATAGTTCTTGAAGTTCTAGCCAGAGCAATCAGACAACAAAAGGAGATCAAAGGGATACAGATCGGAAAAGAAGAGGTCAAAATATCACTATTTGCAGATGACATGATAGTATATTTAAGTGATCCCAAAAGTTCCACCAGAGAACTACTAAAGCTGATAAACAACTTCAGCAAAGTGGCTGGGTATAAAATTAACTCAAATAAATCAGTTGCCTTCCTCTATACAAAAGAGAAACAAGCCGAGAAAGAAATTAGGGAAACGACACCCTTCATAATAGACCCAAATAATATAAAGTACCTCGGTGTGACTTTAACCAAGCAAGTAAAAGATCTGTACAATAAGAACTTCAAGACACTGAGGAAAGAAATTGAAGAAGACCTCAGAAGATGGAAAGATCTCCCATGCTCATGGATTGGCAGGATTAATATAGTAAAAATGGCCATTTTACCAAAAGCAATCTACAGATTCAATGCAATCCCCATCAAAATACCAATCCAATTCTTCAAAGAGTTAGACAGAACAATTTGCAAATTCATCTGGAATAACAAAAAACCCAGGATAGCTAAAGCTATCCTCAACAATAAAAGGACTTCAGGGGGAATCACTATCCCTGAACTCAAGCAGTATTACAGAGCAATAGTGATAAAAACTGCATGGTATTGGTACAGAGACAGACAGATAGACCAATGGAATAGAATTGAAGACCCAGAAATGAACCCACACACCTATGGTCACTTGATTTTTGACAAAGGAGCCAAAACCATCCAATGGAAAAAAGATAGCATTTTCAGCAAATGGTGCTGGTTCAACTGGAGGGCAACATGTAGAAGAATGCAGATCGATCCATGCTTATCACCCTGTACAAAGCTTAAGTCCAAGTGGATCAAGGACCTCCACATCAAACCAGACACACTCAAACTAATAGAAGAAAAACTAGGGAAGCATCTGGAACACATGGGCACTGGAAAAAATTTCCTGAACAAAACACCAATGGCTTATGCTCTAAGATCAAGAATCGACAAATGGGATCTCATAAAACTGCAAAGCTTCTGTAAGGCAAAGGACACTGTGGTTAGGACAAAACGGCAACCAACAGATTGGGAAAAGATCTTTACCAATCCTACAACAGATAGAGGCCTTATATCCAAAATATACAAAGAACTCAAGAAGTTAGACCGCAGGGAAACAAATAACCCTATTAAAAAATGGGGTTCAGAGCTAAACAAAGAATTCACAGCTGAGGAATGCCGAATGGCGGAGAAACACCTAAAGAAATGTTCAACATCTTTAGTCATAAGGGAAATGCAAATCAAAACAACCCTGAGATTTCACCTCACACCAGTGCGATTGGCTAAGATCAAAAACTCAGGTGACAGCAGATGCTGGCGAGGATGTGGAGAAAGAGGAACACTCCTCCATTGTTGGTGGGATTGCAGACTGGTAAAACCATTCTGGAAATCAGTCTGGAGGTTCCTCAGAAAATTGGACATTGAACTGCCTGAGGATCCAGCTATTCCTCTCTTGGGCATATACCCAAAAGATGCCTCAACATATAAAAGAGACACGTGCTCCACTATGTTCATCGCAGCCTTATTTATAATAGCCAGAAAATGGAAAGAACCCAGATGCCCTTCAACAGAGGAATGGATACAGAAAATGTGGTACATCTACACAATGGAATATTACTCAGCTATCAAAAACAACGAGTTTATGAAATTCGTAGGCAAATGGTTGGAACTGGAAAATATCATCCTGAGTGAGCTAACCCAATCCCAGAAAGACATACATGGTATGCACTCATTGATAAGTGGCTATTAGCCCAAATGCTTGAATTACCCTAGATCCCTAGAACAAACGAAACTCAAGACGGATGATCAAAATGTGAATGCTTCACTCCTTCTTTAAATGAGGAAAAAGAATACCCTTGGCAGGGAAGGGAGAGGCAAAGATTAAAACAGAGACTGAAGGAACACCCATTCAGAGCCTGCCCCACATGTGGCCCATACATATACAGCCACCCAATTAGACAAGATGGATGAAGCAAAGAAGTGCAGACCGACAGGAGCCGGATGTAGATCGCTCCTGAGAGACACAGCCAGAATACAGCAAATATAGAGGCGAATGCCAGCAGCAAACCACTGAACTGAGAATAGGTCCCCTATTGAAGGAATCAGAGAAAGAACTGGAAGAGCTTGAAGGGACTCGAGACCCCAAAAGTACAACAATGCCAAGCAACCAGAGCTTCCAGGGACTAAGCCACTACCTAAAGACTATACATGGACTGACCCTGGACTCTGACCCCATAGGTAGCAATGAATATCCTAGTAAGAGCACCAGTGGAAGGGGAAGCCCTGGGTCCTGCTAAGACTGAACCCCCAGTGAACTAGTCTATGGGGGGAGGGCGGCAATGGGGGGAGGGTTGGGAGGGGAACACCCATAAGGAAGGGGAGGGGGGAGGGGGATGTTTGCCCGGAAACCGGGAAAGCGAATAACACTCGAAATGTATATAAGAAATACTCAAGTTAATAAAAAAAAAAAAAAAAAAAAGCAAAAAAAATAAAATAAAATAAAAAAAAAAGAACATACAGAAAAAAAAAAACAAAAAAAAAATAAAAAAAAACAAAAAAAAAATGTGAAAGTTAAAAATAATATCCAGCCACAGCTCCCTGCTCCCAAACACCATGGGAGAAAGAACTCACCGCCCCAACAGGTGGGCACTCCTGAGACTGCAGAGCTGGAGAGACCACCAATACTGCCCACCCCTGCCCACATCCCTGGCCCAAGAGGAAACTATAAAGGGCCTCTGGGAACAGGAAGAAGGGGCACTCAAGCGGCAGGTCCCCTTGCAGTCCAGACACCACCGGGACCTGAAGGGAGCTGATCAACAGCTCCCTGCACCCAAATCCCGAGGGAGGGAGAGCTACACCTTCAGAGGGGCAGACACACCTGGGAAGCCAGGAGAGACTACACTCTGCCCACATTTCTGACTCCAGAGGAAAACACCTAACGCCATCTGGGACCCCGGTGCACAGGGGCTCAGGGAAAAGGCAGCGCAGGCTCTCCTGGTTGCTGCCTTCATGGAAAGCTCAAAAACAGCAGCCCAGGAGCAAATTCAGCCTCAAGACACAGGTAAGACCAACTTTTCTGCTCCAAGCAACCTGGCTGGTGGACTCAGGACACACACCCACAGGAACATCTGAAGACCATAGACAGGGAAGACTACATGCCTGAAAGCAGAACACTCTGTTTCCATAACTGGCTGAAAGAAAACAGGAAAACAGTTCTACAGCACTCCTGACACACAGGCCTATAGGACGGTCTAGCCACTGTCAGAAGTAGCAGAACAAGGTAACACCAGAGACAATCTGATGTCGAGAGGCAAGCGCAGGAACCCAAGCAACAGAAACCAAGACTACATGGCATCATAGGAGCCCAATTCTCCCACCAAAGCAAACACTGAATATACAAACACACCAGAAAAGCAAGATCTAGATTTTAAATCACATTTGATCATGATGATGGAGGACTTTAAGAAAGACATAAGGAACTCCCTTAGAGAAATGCAGGTAAACATAAATAAACAAATAGAAGTCTACAGAGAGGAATCACAAAAATCCCTGAAAGAATTCCAGGAAAACACAATGAAACAGGTGAAGGAATTAAAAATTGAAATAGAATCAATAAAGAAAGCACAAAAGGAGACAACCCTAGATATAGAAAACCAAAGGAAGAGACAAAGAGCCATAGGTACAAGCATCACCAACAGACTACAAGAGATAGAAGAGAGAAACTCAGGAGCAGAAGATTCCATAAAAATTATCGACACAACTGTTAAAGATAATGTAAAACGGAAAAAGCTACTGGTACAAAACATACAGGAAATCCAGGACTCAATGAGAAGATCAAACCTAAGGATAATAGGTATAGAAGAGAGTGAAGACTCCCAGCTCAAAGGGCCAGTAAATATCTTCGACAAAATCATAGAAGAAAACTTCCCTAACCTAAAGAAAGAGATGCCCATAAACATACAAGAAGCGTACAGAACTCCAAATAGACTGGACCAGAAAAGAAATTCTTCCCATCATATAATAGTCAAAACACAAAATGCACAAAACAAAGAAAGAATATTAAAAGCAGTAAGGGAAAAAGATCAAATAACATATAAAGGCAGACCTATCAGAATCACACCAGACTTCTCGCCAGAAACTATGAAGGCCAGAAGATCCTGGACTGATGTCATACAGACCCTGAGAGAACACAAATGCCAGCCCAGGTTACTGTATCCTGCAAAACTCTCAATTAACATAGATGGAAAAACCAAGATATTTTATCACAAAACCAAATTTGCACAATATCTTTCTACAAATCCAGTGCTACAAAGGATAATAAATGGTAAAGCCCAACATAAGGAGGCAAGCTACACCCTAGAAAAAGCAAGAAAATAATCGTCATGGCAACAAAATAAAGAGATTTCTTCTAGCACACAAACATAATCTCACATCTAAATATGAACATAAAAGGAAGCAATAATCACTATTTCTTAATATCTCTCAACATCAATGGTCTCAACTCCCCAGTAAAAAGACATAGATTAACAAACTGGATATGCAATGAGGACCCTGCATTCTGCTGCCTACAGGAAACACACCTCAAAGACAAAGACAGATACTACCTCAGAGTGGAAGGCTGGAAAACAACTTTCCAAGCAAATGGTCTGAAGAAGCAAGCTGAAGTAGCCATTCTAATATCGAATAAAATCTATTTTCAACCAAATAGGGTTATTTGTCTCCCTGCTGTCTAACTTCGTGAGTTCTTTGTATATTTTGGATATAAGCCCTCTATCTGTTGTAAGTTGGGTAAAGATCTTTTCCCAATCTGTTGGTTGCCGTTTTGGCCTTAGCTAGACTAACCACAGTACACAGAGAGTGAGTCCAAATTAACAAAATCAGAAATGAAAAGGAAGACATAACTACAGAATCAGAGGAAATTCAAAAAATCATCAGATCCTGCTACAAAAGCCTATATTCAACAAAACACACATGGTATGCACTCATTGATGAGTGGCTATTAGCCCAAATGCTTACCCTAGACGCACAGAACACATGAAACTCAAGAAGGATGACCAAAATGTGAATGCTTCACTCCTTCTTTAAAAGGAGAACAAGAATACCCTTGGCAGGGAATAGGGAGGCAAAGTTTAGAACAGAGGCAGAAGGAACACCCATTCAGAGCCTGCCCCACATGTGGCCCATACATATACAGCCACCAAACTAGATAAGATAGATGAAGGAAAGAAGTGCAGGCTGACAGGAACCGGATGTAGATCTCTCCTGAGAGACACAGCCAGAATACAGCAAATACATAGGTGAATGCCATCATTAAACCACTGAACTGAGAACGGGACCCCCGTTGAAGGAATCTTAGAAAGGACTGGAAGAGCTTGAAGGGGCTTGAGACCCCATATGAAGAACAATGACAAGCAACCAGAGCTTCCAGGGACTAAGCCACTACCCAAAGACTGTACATGGACTGACCCTGGGTTCCAACCTCATAGGTAGCAATGAATAGCCTAGTAAGAGCACCAGTGGAAGGGGAAGCCCTTGGTCCTGCCAAGACTGAACCTCCAGTGAATGTGATTGTTGGGGGGAGGATGGGGAGAGGAACACCGATAGGGAAGGGGAGGGGGAGAGGTTAGGGGGATGTTGGCTCAGAAACTGGGAAAGGGAATAACAATTGAAATGGAAATAAGAAATACCCAATTTAATAAGGACAAAAAATAATATCCAAAGTAATACTAATAAAATCAAGTTTTCAGTCAAAAATCATTCTTTTTATTCAAACATTACAAAATATTGCTACCTGTAATAGAATACTTTAGTAACCAATTACCAACTGTATACATACAGACTATCACTGATAGTACAGTTATGGCTGTAATGCTTTTCCTATGTTTCAGTGTGTTTTGTAGTTCAACCCCATGAGAAGCATCATGTATGGAAATCTTTTCTTTCTTTCTTTACTTTTTAACATGTTATTTGGACAAAATCTTTTTTTTTAATGCTTTGTTTTTTTCCTAGGTAAAGAACAAAAAGTTAAAGCTAACTCATGAGCTCTTCATTTTCCTAAGTTAAAGGCCAGATGTTAGGGACATTCTTTTCTGAATTCTAAGGAAGCAGTTTCCTCTGCTTCTTCTGGGCATACTGATTGTCAAGAGGAGTTCTGCAGCTCATAAGCATGTGTAGTAGCACAGAAAACACAGGTGCACAAGTACATTCATGGACTCCTTCTTTTTGCATTTTAGTGTGAAATCTAAAAGTAAAACTAAACAGTAGAAGTCAAGACAGATGAGAAAATGTACTTCTGAGGAACTGAAAGGGTTACTCGAATATAGTGTTTCAGCATCAGGAAAAATAATCTCAGCACCTAAATGTCAATGCTCTGAGAGACCTCCAAAGCACTGCCCCTTGCTGTTTTACTTAGAAAATACAGGTTACTCTCATAAGTAACTAACAAGGATTTCTTTTTTTATTGTTTTTTTATTTCCAGATTTCCCATCCACAAATTCCCTATCATCCCTTCTCACCCTTTTTTATGAGTGTTCCCCCTCTGCAACCACCCACCCCTTCCCACCTCCCCATCCTGACATTCCCTACACTGGCTTCTCCTCCTATTGGTGCCCAACAAGGCCATTCTCTGCTACATACGCAGCTGGAGCCATGGGTCTGTCCATGTATATTCTCTAGGTAGTGGTTTAGTCCCTGGAAGCCCTGGTTGGTTGGCATTGTTGTTCTGATGGGGTTGCAAGCTCCTTCAGCTCCTTCAATCATTTCTCTAACTTCTCCATTAGGGACCCTGTTCTCAGTTCAATGGTTTCCTGCGAGCATCTGCTTCTGTATTTATCATGCTCTGGCAGAGCCTCTCAGGAGACAGCTATATCAGGCTCCTGTCAGCCTACATTCCTTGGCATCAGCAATATTGTCTGGGTTTGGGTCGTTGTATGTATGTGGACTGGATCCCTAGGTGGGGCAGGCTCTGAATGGCCATTCCTTCAGTTTCTGCTCTGAACTTTGTCTCCATATCTCCTCCTATGAATATTTTTGTTCCCCCTTTTAAGAAGGACTGAAGCATCTGCACTTTGGCCTTCCTTCTTCTTGAACTTCATGTGGTCTGTGGATTGTATCTTGAGTAATTCGAGCTTTTGAGCTAATATTCACATATCAGTGAGTGTTTACCATGTGTGTTTTTTTGTGATTGGGTTACTTCACTCAGGATGGTATTATCATCCTAATGAAGATTTCTTATCATTGTCTGTTTTTAAAAAGAATGAGTATGAACAAATACCAAGGAGAGGAGAGGACAATTAATAAACAAAATAAATAAATACATAAATAAATAAATCAATCAATCCAGGAACATAAAAGTTTACCACATATCAAAGCTGATACACATCTGAAGTTGAATATCACTCTTAGACCCTTCGGGAAGCTTGGGAATTGGAGCACTTTAAGTCAACTGAGTATTTTTCTAAATGTAACTTGAGCAACATTTGACATGAGTTGAGAGAGAGAGAGAGAGAAAGAGAGAGAGAGAGAGAGAGCGCGCGCGTGTGTGTGTGTGTGTGTGTGTGTGTGTGTGTGTGTGTGTGTGTGTGTGTGGTGTTCATATGCCATTTCACTTTTCCATTTTTAACCGAAAGCTTGCCCTCTGACTGACGCTGTTTACCTCACCGCTACTTGTGGTTTCGACTTCCTCTTATCACTGGCTCCTCTGGGTGCTTTGTTGCTTTCAATCTTGTGTTTCTTCAGCTGTGCCCCCACTACAGACCAATCCTTAGAATTACCCAGTGTAGAATTTTCAGTGAGAATCTGAAGTCATACTGCCACCAGTAAGTTAGCAGATATGTTCTCCCTGAATAAAAACTGTGGGTAGGCATGATACTCTTGGTTTGTTGCTGGCAGTTTGTGTATCCCTTGGCACATCACAGCAAGGAACATTGGCAGCAAACATGTGGGTGTAACATCAGAAGTTAGCACCTTCTAGTGCCACAGTTCTTGTGAAGACCTAGCAAGTCATGAATCCCTAGTACTTGGGTTTTGCAGGTACTATAGCTCCCGGACAGACGTAGGTAGCAGAACTCCTCAGTCTGTAACACCAGCCAGTGTGGTAGCTTTTTATAAGACTAGCAGTTGGGATTCTTCCGGTGCTAAACTCAGACAGTGTTAGATTTTCAAGCTTAATTTGTCTGAACTCAAGCCTTAAGGCCTGGACATCTTCCTGGAGCTTCCCCAGTGATTAAGATTTTAACTATTTAACTCTGTCCACCCTTTTATTCTTCAGCCACAGCTCTCTGCCTTCTCTTGACATCTTTCTACTCTTACAACCCTTCTTTCTGCTCCAGCAACTTTCTCAAACTCTGAAACCACAACTCTTTAAGTCATTAAATACCTAACCACCTTGCTGTTTATCAGCTTGACTTATGACTACTTAATACACACACACACACACACACACACACACACACACACACACACACACACGTCTTTCAGCTGACTCATTATGTGAGCATGTATAATTTGCTTCTCTAGCCAGAGAGAGGGTATTTGGACCAATCATAGCATACCGTAATACATGTAGATGGAGGTATGTATTTTGCACCAATTACAGCAGTCTCCCCAGGTAGGCCACAAGGGGAAACTTTCCCCTATTTGGCCTAGATGAAAATTGTTACAAGATCACTTTGAGTTCATTGGGAATTATGGCAGTAAAAACAATCTTCCACAAGGTGCTACAATGAATGACCCTTTAGAGCTGACACAATCAGCTGCGGCAATACTTGTTTAGTTGTCTCAAAGCTTCCTTGGAGTATTCCAGACAGTCAGCCTTGACATTAAGTCATTGACAATTTTTATTTTTTATTTTATTGGTTATTTAATTTATTTGCATTTCAAATATTATCCCCCTTTCCAGTTTCCCCTCCACAAACCTCCCACTCCCTCCTTGGCTTACTGCCCCACCCACCCATTGACTGACAGTCTTTTCGTTCAAGGCAGTCAGAGCACCATGGTAGAGTCCAAAAACTGAACCCAACCTCTATTTATTTACAAGAAAAGGAATATGGCCTGGAATACTTAGAATAAGAACTTGAGCTTATCCTTCATCGTTATAATGACATTAACAGATTTATTTCACTCACTTCAGTTAAGCCACGAGTCAGCAATTTTGCCCCTCAATAGATTTTTACTAGGAAGAGACACATGGGAATGGTCAACAATATCTTTTTCTTTCCAGTCATGATTAGGCCAGAGGGCTTGTATGAGGCAGGTTCCTTCAAATTATGATGTGCAAGGCTTGTGAATACTATTACAAAAGAATTTGTTGTGAATGAGTTTACTGATGTGATGGTTAATCTGAACAGTCAACATGATAGGATTTAGAAAGAGCAAGGAAATACAATCCAGGATATATCTATGGGTGTTTCCAGAAATGTTTAACTGAGGAGGGGAAAATTCACCCTGAATTCGGACAGCACCATATCATAGACTAGGATCTAAGATTGCATAAAAAAGTGACTTTCCCTCCCCTCCTCCTACTCCTTCCCTTCCCTCTTCCAACTCCTTCCCAACTATCATGGCTACTCTTTGTGGTCAACAAACATAATTAACTAAAACCCAAGCTGGCTACACCTATGAGGGATTTTCTTCATTAGATCATTGGTGGGAAGATGCAGCCCAAATCTGAGCAGTACCTTCTGGTTGCAGTCCATGAAAAGGACATAGAAGAAAGAAGCTCTTGCCCTTTGCTTGTTTGCTCTCATTCACTGGTAAATTCATTCCTTCACTGTTGCAGGAGCCTACTTCTTCAGGATTCTCCCAAGTCCTGAAGACC
This sequence comes from Rattus norvegicus, assembly GCF_021556685.1. Taxonomy (NCBI): domain Eukaryota; kingdom Metazoa; phylum Chordata; class Mammalia; order Rodentia; family Muridae; genus Rattus; species Rattus norvegicus. Next base: position 162,036,711 of record NC_141535.1, read on the forward strand.
GGCTGAGCCATCCAGCTTCATGGACCAAACAACTAAAAGATTCTTAGACTTTCTGTTGGAATGGTTGGACCACAGACTGTAAGCCACTCTATTGATTCCATCAGTTCTGTTTCTCTAGAGAATACTGACAGTGGATGCAATCTAACTCGTACGCTTGCCAGCATGACTTTTACACCATGGTGAGTTGTACCCTCAAAATGTGAGCCAAAAATTCTCCCATTCTTTTTTAAGAATTATAGTTAAGACTTTATCATTTTAAAAGATATTTTAATTTCATCTTGTTTCTGAGTAGAGAATAGCTATATTTTCTGAGAAAAGAAAATTAATTCCTAGTGAATAACATAAACAGGGAGCATCCCATTTTAAACCCTTAAAAATGCATGTCCTATGTTAGATATGTTGGTGTTAGTGACTAAAATATCACTGATGCTTTTTTCTGTTATTTGTTTAATTTTAGACATGAATATCTCAAATCTATTGCAAAAACATTCCTTTTTTAAATTATACATAGATTATTTTCTTCCAGCATATAACCTGAATATAGTTTCCCCTCCTCTACTCTTCCCAGTTCTTCTCCACCTCCCCCCTCAAGATCTCCATTACTATCTCTTATTAAAAATAGAACAGGCTTCTAAGAAATAACAAAATTAACAAATAAAATAACCAATAAAAAGCCTCCATAGCAAAGTTGAACAAGACAAGTCAATAGAAAAATAAGAGCCCCAAGAGAAGACACAAAAATCAGAGACCTATTCTTTTGCACATTCAGGAGTCCCATACAAGTACTCAACTGAAAGCTATAGAATATACACAGAAGACCTATGCATTTAGGCACAACAATGAGAAAAAACTGATACAGTCTATGTAGAGAATCACTTTCTACCAAAACTTGCAAAGCCAGACACAGAATAAAGCAAGTCTGTGTGAGGATGTGTGCATTGATTCAGCAAGGTGACCTCTCTCTCTTTTCTGTGCTCTCAAGTAACTAGGCTTATTTTCCCTAAGAATTTAAGAATGAGTGTTTGGAAATCTTAGCACATTTGCTTGGAACATAAATGTCAAGTTGTCAAAATCGTAAAATGTCCTCTAAAACAACTTTCAGAAATAGGTATATAGGAAAGAGAAATCCACTCACATGATGAAGAGATCCAATACACATGACAATGAATATAGAGAGCAGAGAGCAGGATTCTGCTATGCTCTTCACCATAGCAACCTCCATTTCAGCTGGCATTTTAAGTATGTAAATTTATTTTAAAGTTTCAGTTAGAAGAGTATCTGCTATTACTAGTACTTCAACATTTTTATTCTTTCTTTCTGTCTGCTGTTTGTCTACTTACCTGTAGGTGCACAGATGCCCTGAGTCAGGTAGAGTAGTCAAAGGACAATTCAGGAATCAGTTCTCTCCATCTACTATGGAAATGGGGAATTGAACCTCAGTTATTAGCCTTTGGAGGCAGACACTTCCGCTTTTTCAGCCACCTCTCCAGCCCTCTTTCCTTCTTTTTATCCATTGTCGAATATGTATATGTGTACATATGTGTTTTAGGGTGCACAATCATATTGTGTACATGTGTGCAGAGGGTCAGAGGTTAATGTCTGATGTCTTCAATCTCTCTCTACCTTACTTTTTGAGACAGGATTATCTGGAGCTCAATGATCCAGATAGACTGGTTGTCCATATCCTGGGGAGTCTTCTGTCTCTGAAACCCTAGCTCTGAAGCTACAGGGATGCACCACCATGCTTGGCATTTTATGTGAATGCTGGGGATATCAACACACTTTTACATGCTTGTGCAGCAGGCACATGATAAACTGAGCCAGTTCTATAGACTATTTACTCTTTCTATTGCAAAATTATTGGATTTGACTTTCCTGTGTTGGGTAAAGAGGTTGAAGAACCTAGAGAGGGAACTAAAGCAGAGACTATGAAGGAGGAATGTTGCTTAATGGCTTACTCAGTTTGCATTGTTATACTAGCCCAAAGGTGGCATCACCCACTGTGACCCCCTAACATCAATTATTTATCAAGAAAATGCCTCCACAGGCTTGCCAACAGTCCAATCTGTTGGGAGTAATTTTTCAATTTCTATCTCTCTATTTGTAGAAAACACAAGCTTATGTCACACTGATAAAATCTAACCAGTATATGTGCTGACAGTTTCACTAAGTGGCCCCAATCAGGTGTTTCTTTGCTTTCAAAGGGAATCTAACTTTAATTTGTAGATTGAAGACAGCATGTGGCCTCCATAATGAGTGTGCCCACCCCTACGGTGAAGCTGTGAATGAAAGGAAACAGCTGACCCTTCACTGAGTAATAGAGTGTCCTCTGTCTTACAGCTTCGAGCAAGATGCTGACTTAGGCTGAGACGTTCCTTCTGGGTATTGGACTTTTCTTAGTCTTTTAATACAAGTTAAAGCACAATATCTCCTAGTTCTGAGACATTTAGATGGAGCCTACTCTAGGTCTCCTGCTTGTCAGCCTGCCTTGCAGATTTGTCAGTTTCCAATATTAAGACACATTCCTCAATCTCATGTGTGAACATATGTGACAATATGATTGTTATCTATGGAGGATCCTGTGACAATAGCCCCTCTGCTCCTGACAGTCTTCCCCCCATCCTGTGGAAGACAGAATGAATAGAAGGAAGGACAAAAAAACTAGTGAGGATAATTTCTCTAAAATGGAATAGAAGAATCTAGGTGAGGGCAGAAAGGGGACCAGTGGGAGTCAGCATGAGGAGCATCTGAAAGCAATGGAGAAGTAGGGACAATAGACAGTGGTGTACATGTCAGAACACATTGTCAAGAAATATGCTATCCTGGGGAAGGCAACGTTTGTGATGTAAATAAATAAAAGAATTAATTTAAAAAAGGAAATACACTATTCTGTATGCTTACCAAAAGAATTTTTAGAAGAGAATATATGGCATAGAAATGGTTAACACGGAGTAAAGATTTGTTTCTACATATTGCAGGGAGGTATCAGAAGCCTGGGAAGCTATGATTCATATGAGAACAACTGTTTGCTAAGAAACAAAGTAGTGTTCCAGTCCACAGAGAGACTTTGGGAAACCCCAGTTTACAATGTAACTTCTGTCTATAAATATCCCCTTGAAAAACATCAATCAGAAAATTGTTCTATCTACGTGAGTGATATCTTGGAGTGAGAGGGAGGGGTGTTGCAGGGATTAATTATCAATATGTGACCTTCATTTTTCCCTGTTTAATCTGTTTAGTTGTTGTTCAGTTTGGTTTTTGTTTTTTCTCCGTCATATCCTGTTCTAGAGTACACGCACGCAGTGCTTTTTCTGGTTACTGCTCTCTATGTTCTCTCTCCCTCACTGGTTTTTTGTTTGTTTGTTTTTTTTTTGTTGTTGTTTTTTTTTTGTTTTGTTTTTGAGGGGGGCAAATCACATGGTGATTCCCCAATACAGCCAACATCACTTACCTGGTGTTTTCAGGGGCACTAGACTTGTTAGTGCCACACTGACCTAGCAAGAATCCTGAACTTCACAATCCAGGCAGGAGATGATGTCTTCAGTGCTGTGAGCCAAATTGAGTTCACTTATACCTCAGGCTTTGAACCATACCCCTGAATGTGACCTATGTTGGCGAGGTTTTAGGGAGGTAAATTAAGATAAAAGGGTTCAGATCCCATAATTGCATTAATACACTAGAGAAGGGATAGCAAGGCTTGGATGTAAGTTTTCTTACAACGGGTTCTTTATATATTTTGGATATTAGTGCTCAATCTGATATGGAATTGGTAAACATCTCCCATTCTGTGAGCTGCTCCTGTGTCAGATTAGCAGTGTCCTTTGCTTTACAGATGCTGTTTTGTTTTATGAGGTGCCATTTATTAATTGTTGATCTTAGTCCCTGAACTAACAGTGCTCTGTTCAGAAAGTTGGCTCCTGTGTCAATGTGTGCAAAGCTATTCTTTACTCCCTCCTGTACCAGGTTCGATGTATCCAAATTTGAGATGTTTGAGCCATTGGATTTAAATTTCGTGCATGGCAGTAAATATGCACCGGTTTATCTTCTTCTACCCAGAGACATCCAATTAGACTGGAACCATTTATTGAAGATGCTGTCTTTTTTCCATTGTGCGTTTAAGACTTACAGGCATCCATTGCTGGGTAATTTATGCCCTGGTCTAAACTTTGATTCCATTGAACAATGTGTCCATTTTCATGCCAGCACCATGCAGGTTTTATTACTGTAACTCTGTACTACAACTTGAAATTGAGAATGATAGGACCTCCAGCAATTAATTTGATCCTTCAGGATTGTTTTAGCTATGCTCTGATTTTTGTCTTCCTCCTGAATTTGAGAATTGTCTTTTCAAGATCTGTAAAGATTGGTTGGAATTTTGATGGCAATTGCATTGAGTTTGTAGACTGCTTTTGGTAAGATGGCCTTTTTTACTATGTTGATTCTACTAATCCATGTGCATGGAAGAAGTTTATATCTTCTGATATTTTTCAATTTCTTTCATCAAAAATTTGACTTTTGTTTAATCATACATGTCTTTTTTTTGCTTGGTTAGAGATATGCCATAACATTTTATAATTTGTGAAATGTATTGTTTCTCTGATTTCATCTGAGAATATTTGCCCTTTCTATATAGTAGGACTACTAATTTTTTTCTTTGGTGAATCTTGTATCCAGCCACTTTTCTGCAAGTGTTTATCACCTGTAGAAGTTCTCTTTTGTGGCCCATACATATACAGCCACCCAATTGGACTAGATGGATGAAGCAAAGAAGTGCAGACCGACAGGAGCCGGATGTAGATCGCTCCTGAGAGACACAGCCAGAATACAGCAAATACAGAGGCGAATGCCAGCAGCAAACCACTGAACTGAGAATAGGTCCCCTATTGAAGGAATCAGAGAAAGAACTGGAAGAGCTTGAAGGGGCTCGAGACCCCAAAAGTACAACAATGCCAAGCAACCAGAGCTTCCAGGGACTAAGCCACTACCTAAAGACTATACATGGACTGACCCTGGACTCTGACCCCATAGGTAGCAATGAATATCCTAGTAAGAGCACCAGTGGAAGGGGAAGCCCTGGGTTCTGCTAAGACTGAACCCCCAGTGAACTAGTCTATGGGGGGAGGGCGGCAATGGTGGGAGGGTTGGGAGGGGAACACCCATAAGGAAGGGGAGGGGGGAGGGGGATGTTTGCCCGGAAACCGGGAAAGGGAATAACACTCGAAATGTATATAAGAAATACTCAAGTTAATAAAAAAAATAAAATAAAATAAAAAAAAAAAAAATAAAACCCTAGTTGTTGGAGAAAAAAAAAAAAAAAAAAAAAAAAAAAAAAAAAAAGAAGTTCTCTTTTGGAACTTCTAGGGTCACTTAATTATACTATCATATCATCTGCAAATAGCTATATTTTGGCTTCTTCCTTTTCAATCTGTATCATCTCGATCTTCTTTTATTGTCTTATTCCTCTAGCTAGAACTTCAAGTATTATATTAAACTGATATGGAAAGAATGGACAGTCTAGTCTTGTTCCTGATTTTAGTGGAATGGCTTTGAGGTTTTCTTCATTATTTCGATGTTGGTTACAGGCTTGCTGTAAGTGACCTTTATTATGTTTAGGTTTGTCAATTGTACCCTTAATATCTCCATGACTTTTATATTGATGGGGTGTTGGGTTTTGTCACTGGTCTTTTCTGCAACTAATAATAGAGTGTGTGTGTGTGTGTGTGTGTGTGTGTGTGTGTGTGTGTGTGTGTGTATGTGTGTGGTTTTGTTTTAGTTTGTTTTTATGGTGGGCTACATTTACTGATTTTCATATAGTGAACTATCCCTGAATTTTTGTGATTAAGAGTACTTGCTCATGGTGGATGATTTTTTGCTATATTCTTTTTTTCTTTTCTTCTTTTTCTCTTTTTTTCTTTCTTTTTGATATACTCTTGGAACTGGTTTGCAAGTTTCTTATTGGGTATTTTTACCTCTACACTCATAAGGGAAATTGGTCTGTAATTCTTTGTCTCTATTGAACCTTTATTTGGTTTGGGTGTCAAAGTAACTGTGGACTCATAAAATGAACAGGTCACTGTTCTTTGTTTTTATTTTGTGGAATAATTTGATCAGTATTGTCATAAACTATTCTTTGATAGGTTTCTGTACTAAAATTATCTGCCCCTCTGCTTTTTGGGGGTTGGGAAACTTAATAGACTGCATCTATTTCACAAAGAGTTATAGGTCCATTTAAATTATATATTTAATTTTGATTTAATTTTTGCAAGTGATACCTATCCAGAAAACTAGCCACGTCTTATAATCAGGCAAGGCTTCTAGTGGCTGGAATAGGTTGCATGTAATTGAGTTGTTAGCCAAGCAGGTCCCATGAAAATCCCCACACCACCTAGCATGTTGTGAAGAACAAAGTTTGCTCTGACTGCCAGGTGCCACTCCTGAGGACAACTCACTGAAGATGGAGAAACGCTGGTGCCTGAATGAAGCCTTCACCCTTAAGTTGTGGCCCAGGCTGGATTTGAACTCATGATCTTTCTTCCTCAGCCTCTCGAGAATACTGAGATTAAAAGGCATGATTCACCATGCCAAGGGCCAGACACTTTTGTTCATTCAGAACATTTGAGGACCATACTGTAGCTAACATCAGAACCTTTTGCAAAACAAGTCATTGTACTTGAATGTAAGCTGAAAGCTAACAGTAAGCACAGCAGGAACGAACGAGACACAGCTAGTTGATTTCCTACAGTTCGGCCTATGGGACAGGAGAATGAGCAGAGGAGAGTGCGCTGCTCAGTATGGTCTCTAAGGACCACCAATAACAGAAAGTTTATCTCTTAAGTCTCAGTTTCCAAAATACAGTTCTTAGGATCTTTGGATTTCACAACTCTGCAAAAACTATTTTTAAAACTGAAAAGGAGGTTGGTGGTGAGATGGCTCGGCTGGTAAGGATGCTTGCTGTAGAGGGTGACGAGCTCTTCAAGCCTCTGGACCCATGTGATGGAAGGAGAAAATCAACTCTTGTAAGTTTTCCTTCTACCTTCACAGGTGTGCTGCATCATGTATGTTCTTTTCATCATTTTATATAGTTTAAAATACTATTTTGAATCTCAAATTTCACCAGATCAAATGATATTATATGTCATATTAAATTCACACAACCACACATAAGCACATAAACCTCTCTTTTCTGTCTCTCACACACACATATATACACATATACACACACATACAGAGACAGAGATACAGCGCATGAAAGCGCGTGCGCGCGCGCACACATGCACACGCGCGCACACATGCACATGCACGCGCGCGCGCGCGCACACACACACACACACACACACGAAAATTCTTTTAAAAAATCTGAAAAACAATAGGAGCTGTTAACTGAATTATGTGACATCTTCCTAAATGATCAACAGGGAGGTTTGATTTAGTCCGAGCTAACCTCTGCCTTGTCACTGCATGTCAACCTTCACCTCTTCTCTAAGCAGAGGGCTCAGACTGGCTGCTGCAGACCTGAAAATGGCAAGTATACTCAGGGAGAGACTCAAGTCTCTGGAAAGTGGTATAAGGAAAAAAAGTTAGACAAGGCAAAAATACAATTCTATCTAGAAAGGTCCAAATTCTGAGAGCAGTGCACACTCACATTACTTGTATACCAAGATAGAAGGGTAGAAGAGGCAGTTAGGATGAAGCACTGTTTAAAGGAGGGCTAGAGCGTCTGGAAGCATAAACCAGGAGTGCTGACCTCCTCTCCATCATCACAGTCCCTGCCTGCTGATGAACCTCCTCTCTCCAGCTTCATCACAGTCAATGTTTGCCGATCTAAGCTCCCTTCTTTAAAGCAGAATAAAAACAAGGAGCTAAATAAAGTGCAAACCACATTACAATAAATTCAAAGAAGCTTATGGTGGATGAAAAACTAGATCAAATCAAACTACAAGGAAACACATGAAAATATGAATAGAATGGGAGTTGATTGCAGGAAATAGAAAACACAAAATGAAACAAAAAGAAAACAAAACAAAAAAACAAAAAACAAACAAACAAAAAAAACAAAAACCACACTGAACTAAATTATAAAGAGCCCCAAAAGAGTGAATTAGGAGTAAAAACTTAACAGTGTTCTGAAGAACAAGATAATAACTGAGAAAAAAAATGTGAAATAAATCAAGAAGTAAAGAAATTCAAAGAAAGGTATTGTTTATACATGTATAATTGTCAAGGAGTTAAAATATTAAAAAGAAACTGGAGTGGTAAACAGCTGAGAGATTGAAAGCACTAGCTGTTTTTCTAGAGGACATGAGTTCAATTCCCAGCACTTACGTCATGTGGCTCACAACCCTTGTAAGTCCAGTTCCACAAGTTCTGACGGCCTCTTCTGACATCCATAGGTGCCCACATGTGTGCTTGCACGCACGCACACACACACACACACACACACACACACACACACAAAATAAAAAAATAAATCTTTTATAAAAGTTCAGAGAAAATGTGGTTGAAGTGGAAGATAGGCAGAGTCTAATATATTTAATATTATATTAAATATTAACATAACATATTAATATATTATATCCAAAATATATAAAATATTAATATATTATATCCAAAATGGTTTTAAAAAGGAAATAGAATTAATATTGTAAATCATAATCTAAGAAGACTTTTGGAAGCCAGTCTCAATTTATACATGAAAAAGGTCCATTTTGGATAAGGAAATTTATAATGGACAAAGTTCTCTCTCTACATAACAAGGAACACAGCAATTAACACTAAGAAAAATTACAGGAAATGAAAAAGAAATTAGAAACACGTTGTTATGAAGAAATTTTGATAAACATTTTGAGTGAAGGGGGGGTATGATACTAAATAACAAGTTAAGTTGTGAAGATACCAGTTAATAAGAACTAACCAACACACTGAATACATCTCAAAAACAAAGAATACACCATTTTCCTGAGCGTACATGAAAGTCAATGTGAGCACAGTCAAAACGATCCTTCCATGGAGAGTCAAAAGTATTCTCATTAAACTGAACTCTCGGGCAAAGTAGAAAACACCCCCAAAATAACAGACAAGAAATGATAATATACTACTGTGGTGCCTTCTAAGCTACAATCAGACAGTGCTTTATTGAACTGTATCAGTTTAAAACACAACCCTCAACTGAGAATCCAGCCAAAGTAAAATAAAAGCCCAAGGGAGAAAATATGAGTAAACTGTGGGTGAAATACTGACCAATCCAGGCGATGTAATGAGCAGGTTGCTAGTTTATGAGAGAAAGAATGAAGCTATAAATGTACACAATGACAAGTAGGGGAGAGGTGCCAGAAGGATGAATTAGGCCAAAAAGAAATGAGAACCTTGCAGAACTGAGGACCCAACTTTGATGCCTAGAACCCTTGTAAAAACGTGGGTGCCTGTTACCCACTGGGGAAGCAGAGACGGGTGCATTCTTGGGGCCTGTTAGCCAACGAACATAGACAAATTGGTGAGACACAGGCCAGAGCATGACTCCATCTCAGAAAACAAGTTGGACAGCTGTTCTTAGTGAGAGACCTCACTTCCACTTATACTACACATGTACATCCACACACATTTGACCACACAAGCATGCAAACATGAATACACAAAAGAAACAAATAGGAAAATACTCAAAAATAAAAAAATAGTTATCAGTATGACAGCAAATATGAAAATGAAAAGGGGGTCAATGTTTAAATACACACCCATAAACATATTGTGGTAAACTGACTCTCTAAACACTGTTTGGCCAGAGAAATGTATGCAGATTGTCCCTTAATGCATTTAAGAAATTTCCTTCACCTAGGACAAGTGATCCTATGCTTCTTTTAGGAGCAGTGGTGGGAACTAGTCTTGCACTTTGATGGTAGAGTGTGAAATGCCAGCATCATGCACTGGAAACTGGTAATGTAACAAATTACATATTGGCATACTTTTAAATGCAATAATTCCACTCTAGGCTACTCCAATAATATACCCTAGACAAAACCGTGTTTAAAATCCATGTAGTTTTGTCAAATACTAAGAATGTCATGTCCATGCATGATTGATCAGATAAACTATGGTGTATAAAAGAATAGTGCATAAAAACAATATTCTGCTAACCTATATAGAATTATTATTGAAGGGATGAAAAAGTAACAAAAGTATGTGAAATAACAAGCCCACAAGATGTTAATGTCACTGACACACACACACACACACACACACACACACACAATTAAAGTCATTTTTAGCTGGCAGTATACACCTGCATGGGGGGACTGGAACAGGAAGATCAGGAATTCAAGGCTAGCCTATACTACAAAATATCCTCCCCTTTCAAAATTAGTAAATAAATAAAAACATTTCACTTACCTGAAATAAAAAGATGCTGTGGGCTGAGGAGAGGTAAGGTACAGGGCAAGAATAAGATTCTGCATTTAGATGTTCAGAACCCACAGAAAGCCACAGGGCTGGGCATCTCAATGTATCTACACCAAGATGTTAGGTGGAAATAGAAAAAGGTAGAGTTGAACATCTAAGGTTGTCTTAGGACATCTATGTATATCATATGGCATGTATGGCAGGGCATGTGCAGTGTGAGCATGCACTCATATACATGAACATACACCATGGGAACACGTATTCTTAGCTGTTTTTGTGTGCACACACAGCCCCAAACACACATACACACATGCGCTCAAAGATTTTAAAAAGTTGTTAAAATGATAAACATGTGAGGAAATATGGCACCCTCATATTTTACTCCCAAGGATATAAAACAGCACAGCTACTTGGAAATTATAAAGTTACTGAACAGCAATCCTGATGCTAAGTATCCTCTTAACAAAAATTCAAGTCTTACAGCAAGATTTCCACCAAAAAAATTAGATGTAACTGAAATGCTAACAAATTTTTACATGGATAAATGAAAGTATGAAACATGATGGATTGCTACTCAGCAAGAAAGGATAAAGTATACCACACACGCCGACACACCGACATGGTTAAGTGGGAAGGGTGAGGCACAACATATTGTGGTAGTTTGAATGAAAATGGCTCCCGCAGGCTCCTGTATTTCAATATATGTTGGTGAAGTTTGATGGATTACATATAGCCTTGGAGGTATATCACTGGGAGTGGGCTTTAAGTTTTAAAAGCCCATGTCAGGCTGTGTGTGTGTGTGTGTGTGTGTGTGTGTGTGTGTGTGTGTGTGTGTGTGTGTGCCTCTGCCTGTCTTTCTCTGCCTCTTGCTCTCTTGCTTGTGGATGTGAGTTCTCAGTTACTGTTCAAGCAGCCTGACAGCCAACATACTTCTGGCCATGAGAGCCATGGACTCACTCTCTGAAAACTGTAAGCAAGCTCCCAACTAAATTATTTGTTTTGTAAATTACCTTGGTTATGCTGTCATTTCATAGTAAGTAATAGAATAGTAACTAAGACTGGCATAGTTGTAGAAAATGTCCTAGAACGGAAAACCTATAGGGACAAAGATAGCTCATTTTTGCCTGGAGCTGGGAATGAGGAACTAGAGTAGTTGAGTGTGAGATGTCACAGTGATGCCTGTTCTATACCTGAGCTAAGGTCGCACCACTCCATATTATTGTTTTAAAATCACTGAGTGGAACAACTAAGATGAGCTTTTTGACACAATTTTATCTCTACTGTTTCTAGGCTGGTAGATCCGTTAATTCCTGGGTCAGCTAAGCTTTGCCATTACATCTACTTTAGAGAACATATATGAAGCCCTAGGTGCGCTGGTGCACAGCACTTCCAGGATTGGGAGCTGAATGAGAAAGGTAAAGTCAAGGCTAGTTTGGTCTGTGCAGTTAAGACAAAAACAAAAACCGAAGAGACTTAACTACATGCATGCAAGGTGACTATCACGGTTTAAAAATGTTTGTCCTTTTCAAAATTCCTTCTGGGACTGTCACTGTAAGCTGTTAAATGGGTAGAAACTTAATCCAGCCATGAAACCTGGCAGGGAAGCCTCTGGATAGTGTTAGGCTTGCAGAAGAAGATTAGCAAGGTTGAGCTGTATACATGCAGCTTCACAAGGAGAAACCAGTACTTCATTACTATTGGGCTGCCCCACAGTGATTCTCAAACATCTAAAACATCGAGCTTCTCAAATCTGGACCAATCTGTCAGCTTAAATAAATCTCTTTATAACGTAATCTGCAGTAGTGTTGTGAACAACAGAAAATAAGACTAATTCCTTCTGTTTGCCCATTTTTAGTTTTAACTCTCAATATTTTGTGTCTCTTGTCCTGGGCCATCTGCAGTGGTTTTCCTCCCCACTTGTATGTTGCAGAAAGAGCAGAAAGAAGGGCGCAGGGAGGTATGACTTGGTGTTCTGAATCCATTTCTGAGAGCAATATATGGCCACATACACCTTTGTATGTGTGTAGGCATACATTTCACAGCTGGTCTGCTGGATGGCCTAGTTGCAATGAAAACACTGCAGATCCAGGTGTAAACTGTTAGCAACTTCTTTCTAGTTGTATGAAGAACTTGCTGATCACAGATCTTGGAGTGCTTTTATGAAAGGTTAATTAAGGAGGAGTGGGGAGTTGGAAACATTTATGTAAATGGAAGAGAAAACTCACAGGGCATGGGAACCACCTAGGAGTGATCTACCAAAAATAAAATAAAATTTAAATAGCAAAGTATGTGATATAAACCACTAGGAAAAAAATCAAACAAACAAACAAACGAACAAACCCTTATGAACCTGTAACATTCACATTTAGGTAGAGGGATAGACAGGATGTGGAAAGAGGACTTCTGCTTGCAGTAGACTGTCTACTGGTCCATGTGGAAACAAATACTAGAGTTGGAAAGTCACCATCAGATTGGAGCAGGGAGCATCAATATGTGTTCATTCCCAGAGGAAGCCAAACACTTGACTTTCCTTAGATCTTCCAACAATAAATAGTAGTTTTTGATGAAAATGTTAAAGATTATCACTTTGCTTGTTTTAATGGTTCTGCACTTTTGAATAAAGGCAAATCAAATTAGGAACACATTCATAGGTCGGAAAAGTTCAATCAATTATCTGTCTTTTCAGTAAGGAAACTTTCACACACACTTATATTTACTTGGGTGGTTTTATGTTGTCAATGACAGCAATCTTTAAAAATTCACTTTTTAAAAATGGAACAAAAATAATTAAATTGTCATATAGCAAAGATCTGTCAATGGAGTTAGTTTAATATTTAATTTCTTTATAAAAGATGAACAAAACCTGATTTTCCCTTTATTTTATAATTAAAAACTCACTCAGCATGAATACTAATACATAGTTTTCTAATAACTTCTCTAGTGTGAAACAAACTATACATATTTAAAGAGTGTATATTATATTAATACTGATAGAAATCTCAATACAACTATTACAAGTTTTAATTAATTGTGGCTACTTTGGGGACATTGTGCAAAGCTTATTAGGGCCTAGCATACTCGAAGTAATTTCTTGGAGCCATAATCTACAATTCAGATAGTTGTCAGTACAAAGACACTGAAGACTGATCTCTCTTCTCGGGTCTCTAAAGATTGGAAATAGTGAAAAAATATCCAGTTCTTTATATGTAACAACTAACAAAAGTATTTTAACTGACTACATTTTGCTCAAAGTGATTAAGGACAAAAAAATAGGAATTCTTGTTGCTTTATTATTTGATAAACTGCTAGTAAGCTCCCATTAGAAGATCTTTAACATTATACCAAGTTGTCTTGGTCTTCTGATCATATATACACACACACATATATATATGCATCTTTTTTTCAAGTAAAGAAATGTTTAACAGATGTAAACTATTTATTGAATATTTGCCACCAAATATTGTTAAATACATTATCTTGCAGCATATCGCTTTCAAGTTAAAATGTCAGAAACAAACACCAATATTTACATTTCTTGTAAGGAATGTTATATAATGACACATTAAGGCGTAAATTCTTTTGGCTTATAATTCTTAAAAGAATGATAATAGCAAAAGTGATGCAAAATCTTCAGTGTGAGGTTATGATTAAGCTACATTTTACAAAAATACGGTGTAAGATGGCGATAATCCCATTCAACATCCTGGATTAGACCCCTCAGGAGGGCTGGTAATTTATACAGTCAGACTTTAAATTTACAGATAAGTGCAGTTTAATACTGCCACTGAGAAGTACATCTCTGAACATATACAGCTTCAGGCCACAGTTTTGAAGGTCTGAAGTATCAAGTTGGTTTGATGAATTAGCCGGTTGGCACTTATGAACACATTTATTGCCCTGTTTAAAAAGAGAAAGAACAATCATTAATTTCATTCCCCAAACTCACTATTTTAAACTAAAATATTTACAGTTAGTGTCATATTAATGGTAGCATTAAAATAAAAGAGGGGAAAGGCAAGTTAGTTCTGAGCATTCCAGTTTAGAATTTAATAATGTCTTAGGGTTATAACTATAGTGTCTGGGAATCACTGCCCCCTGGTGGTTCTGACTGGTTATATGGTTGCTACCCCAACAACCATTTACAGGACAGACAAATCACTGAGCAAAGAGGAAGATTCAGATTGGTCTTCAGCTGTGATTCCATGTACAAAATAAAATACAATTTTTAAAAATTCTGTTAACAAAATAAAGTCTGACATGATCAAATGATGATTCGGACGAAGTCTCCAGTTGACATGATCTGCTAAAGCATGCATGATACTAAACCTCAAGATCTATAGTGGCACTGTAATATGTGGCATCAATGGGCATGATAAAGAAATATTAACTACTTCTAATCTTACCCACCCTAATTTATCTAATTTAAAACCCTGTGATTTAGTACTGGACCCAACGAATACAAAAGCATGATGTTAACAAACACAGACCCTGTATGGGTTTGTGCTAGGTCATCTGCAAATATTTTATGTGGTGTAGCTTGTTTTTGTGGGACTCCCAACGATGGGGTGGGGGTGTCTCTGAAACTTTTGCCTTTACATCAGACTCTTTTCCTCCTTCTGAGTTGTCATGTCCAGCCATGATATGAGAGTTTGTCCCAGTTTTCTGTATCTTGTTAGGCTATGTTTGTTTGGTAGATATCCCCTGGGAGACCAGAAAACTCCAGCACTCTTGTACTCATACTCTCTCTCTCACTCTCCCCCTTTGGAAAGGAAACAGAGGAGTAGTTGATCTGAAGGAGAGGGAAGGTTGAGGGAGGGACCAGAAAGTGCAAGAAGGGGAAACTGTGAGCAGGATATTATATATATGAGGAGGGGAAGAAGCTAATTTGTGTGCCAGGATGTTCTGTGAGGTCCCCCACTGTGTAGCCTTATCAGTCTCTCTGTACCAGGGCTGAAGGTTGGATTTTTCACATAGGAGGGGTTAGGAATAACCCAGTTGAGTCAATGAGAATTTGTCTCCCTAGTCCAAGATGTCTTCAAAGACCTTGCTCCTCTAACAATTTTCCATTTGGAATAAGCATATTTAAACAAAACAAAAGCCTATTTAAAGCTAAGGAGGTCAGAAATATAGTATCAAGCTTGAATAATCCATATACTAAAATTTTAGATTAGTGAAATATCATTTCCTTTTAACTTTCATTATATTTGACTAGTTAAAATTAGTATACCTTTTTGCAAATTTTACCTTTGGTTATTTGGACTTAGTTTATTAAACTATGCCATAGAACATCATTTTCCTAGACTACTTGAATTTGCACATGGAACATAAAACTATTAATGTAACTATCTTTAATTTGTAATACAAATGAAAATACTTATTTCTCTGAACATTAAAATTGACTGTACAATTTTTATACCAATGTTCTTTTAAGGTATCTTAGAATAATATCGTAAGTGTGTGGTTTTACTTTACATAAGATCTTAAAACTTCAAGAATGTTTGCTGGTTGGAATATTTTCTAGCTTTATATATTACTTCTTTTTCAATATAATTTCTAGTATCTTAACTGAAGTACAGTCAACAATCCACATGAAGCCATAATGCAGATGTCATAACCCATAAGATCTGTTTAAATACTGAGCACATACACAAAACACAATCCCTAGATCTACACAGGCCTCTACAGAAAGTTTTCTATAAATTTAAAACTAATGTTCACTTACGACTTTCATATAGTTTTCTTAAATACTCATTTGCCTTTGTCTTCCTTCACTCAGGGTGTCCTATCTCTAGTCTTCTCTTATGTAGCTACTTTATCTTCCCTTTAGCACAGTGCTAGCCTGAGAGCACCCCAAGGCCACCTGCTTACATTTAGGCAATGTTCCTAGGCAATCAGGTAGAAATCTTCCAAAGTGGAACTGTGGCAATGAACATTTATAAACTGACCGAGGATGGCTTTAATATGGAGAAAGGATTGAGAATTATTGTTATTAAGCTCTAAACTCTACATACTACTTTTTCCACGGATTGGCAGCTTTGACAGCACCTGAACAACCTTTAAAATTATACAATTATTGAACCCCAACTTAGAGCTATTCCATTAGATGCTACTAAAGTTTAAGAAGAAATATTTTGGGTTGGTACAAAGTAGTAAGTTAAGACTGGCTTAATGGACCGAAGGAAAGGCCATCCAGAGACTGCTCCACCTGAGGATCCATCCCATATGCCGACACCAAACCCAGACACTATTGCTAATGCCAAGGAGTCATGCTCACAGGAGCCTGATACAGTTGTCTGCTGAGAGGCTCTGCCAGAGCATGACAAATACAGAGGTAGATGCTCACAGCCAACCACTGAACTGAGCATGGGGTCCCCAATGGAGGAGTAAGGGGAAGGACTGAAAGAGCTGAAGGGGTTTGCAACACCATAGGTAGAACAACAATATCAACCTAACAGACCCTTCCCATAGCTCTCAAGGTCTAAATCACCAACTAAAGAGTACACATGGAGGGACCCATGGCTCCAGCTGCATATGTAGCAGAGGATGGCCTTATCTGGCATCAATGGGAGGGGAGCCCCTTGGTCCTGTGGAGGCTTGATGCCCCAGTGTAGGGGAATGCTAGGGTGGTGTGGCAAGAGTGGGTGGGTGGGTGGCTAAGTATCCTCATAGAAGCAGGGGGGAAGGGGGATGGGATAGGGAGGTTGCAGGGGGGAGACAAAGAAGGGGAATAACATTTGAAATGTGAATAACAACAACAAAAAAGGGCTGACTTCATATCTCTAAATGTTTAAAAAAAACCCACCAAAAAAAAAAAACCAAAACAAAACAAGAAAACAAATATACAAACAAACTGCATTCAGGTAGTTTGTTCAGTTTAAAGTTTAGCATCTGGTCCTTTTCAAAAAGTTTCAAAATCCTTAAAGTAGGTTTCAGTTGTGGTTAGAACAGTAACCACTCTCCAATCTGCTGCCTTTGTTGAATAAGATGACTATTAAGGATGGAAGACAGAACTCAACAGCCACTGATTTTATGTTTTAATTTCTTTTTTTTTTAAAGATTTATTCATTTATTATATATAAGTACACTGTAGCTGTCTTCAGACACACCAGAAGAGGGCATCAGATCTCTTTACAGATGGTTGTGAGCCACCATGTGGTCGCTGGGAATTGAACTCAGGACCTCTGAAAGAGCAGATCTGAGCCATCTCTCCAGCCCTTATGTTTTAATTTCTATGTTCAATTTTCTCTTTTAGCTCCTTTCACTAAGTGGGTGTTTGGAATTAAACTGTGGATGAGAGGCTAGGCTGTGAGAGCCTTTACCCATGGAGACCTCTTACTGGCTCAATTTCAAGAGCCTACAAAAACATTCATTTAATTATAGTAGAAAAGTATTAATGACCATACTTACTTGCCATCTTTAAAATATGTCTTCAGAGTGTCACTGAAACTTTTGGAGTATTTTACAAATTCTTTCTTTTGGTGTTCAAGTGCCTATATTTACAGAAAGAAAAATAAGCTAAGTCAGAAGAAGAGCACAGAAGGCTAAGTCAAAGGGCAAAGACGGCAATGAATATGGGATGGATTTATACTCCGTAAGTCTGTGAAGTGTTTACTCACATAACCACACATCCACATCTGAGGACAAATGCAATGAGACAAATTCCAATACCCTCACCCTTCAGTCCACAGGCCATAAAACAACTGTATGCAAGCCCATATCTATGGTACCAACAACAAGCAACTTACCCTGCGGTTCTGGTATTGATATTTTTTAAAGACATTATTCACTGTATCAAGTAGTTCTTTTATTGCACTAGCTATATCCCTGTTTGAAAAGAAATAACACAATATTTAAAATCAGCTACATTGCAAGAAATATGTATGTATAATTATGAATCATGCTATACCACTTCACTTCCCCCACTGTTATGTATGCCTGTATGTCAGAAACTTTCATAGATTATCTATCCCGGCTCTGCCTGAGGGCTGGGATTAAAGGTATGCACCACATGGCTGGCTATTCATCTACATCTCTATCTATAGCCATTATCTTTTTGTTTTTGAGACAAGATATCAAGTAACCAGGGTAGCTTTGAACTCTACATGTAAACAAAAACTGTGAACTTCTATGATCCTCTTGGATTCATATCCAGAGTGAAATCATTCCCAGTGCACTGTTAGGAATTAAATCCTACTCTTTACACATGCAAGGCACACTCTCTACCAACGCCAGACTATCCATTTACATACTTAATTTTCTCAGTTCATGAAGTACTTCAGCTCATTCTGGAGTAGTAACACCATTTTTTCCAAACATGATGAATATACACCATCTCTTACATGCAAAGCACTGATATTAGGGTAGAACATAAAACGTTCCCTAGTGGAGTAGAATTATTTTCACACAGAAATAACACCTAGCCATTTACCACCACTGCTCCTTATTTAATAGTTGCAGCCTAAATCATGGAAGAGCCTCTCTATTTTCAAACAACTTCAATATTTTGCTTTGATGTGAAGGGCATAGTCCATCATATTTAGTAAAATTGTGTCACTGAACCTTGCTGTATTTTTGAGAAAAATTATACTTGTAACCAATATAAAATGTTAAATCTTCATATGAAAGAAAGTTTCACTAAATCTACAATGGAGCTAACTAAAATAAAGAAGGTAACAGTGATCACATAGATATGTAAATGTAACATCATTTTTTAAGCGTATTTTAGTATTCTACAAAAAATAATTATTAACTTGTTGCCATGGCTAGTGAGAAAGAGATTATAACAGAAATGGCTGGACAGAGCAGGTCAAGTGAGAGCTCAGAAAGAGACTGCTTAACTTATCTGGCAAGAAAAGCAAGTCAGGAAGAAGAGAAAGGGCTTTGCTTTTGAGAACTGGGAATCTGAAAGGCGAGCATGATGACAGCTGCTGAATCACAGTCTCTAGCGAGGCTTTCCTCAGACAGCAAATCACAGAGCCATCACAAATACCAAAATATCGGCACAAAGCTAGGGTAATCAGGTGAGTGACTACAGAGCCTGGTTTTAGCTGCACTTAACAGGAAGGAAAGGGTATCCATCATCCTTGTCTTTCAACTTCAAGAAGCCCAGAGCAAAGCAAGGTACCTCTCAGTTAGAAGAAAAGAAAATTGTTCATGGCCCAGGGATAGAACAGCTTTAGCAAAGCCACAGCAGGACCCAGGGCTAGACAAAAGCCTAGTAACTTGCTGCTGGGGCCAGGAACTTAGCTGCTAGAACAGCATCAGGCTAGGAGCCTAACGGCCTGGACAAGCTATGTTCTACAGAATAAGCTGGGAGGAAGAACAGGACAGCTCTGTCTCACTGTTAGGTCTAAGTCCACAGTGAGGAAAAGCAAGCACCTAGAGACACTGAGGCCCTGTATGAGAGAGAGAGAGAGAGAGAGAGAGAGAGAGAGAGAGAGAGAGAGAGAGAGAGAGAGAGAGAGAGAGAGAGAGCGAGCTTCAAACAGCCTAGGACCAGCTCTGTTATTGGGCAGAGGTCTGTACATTTGCAGCTCATGGTTATGCTACCTGACGAGACTTATGCAGATCTCTGGGGCTAAGGTTTAGGTACAACTCAGATCTCTGGGGCTAAGGTTTAGGTACAACTCAACTTTGCATTATTAATTTGTGGCTCCCTCCTCCACCCAAGTAGCATAGCTATAATTAGGTCTAAGCTCATAATGGGATTCCAGCACTGTCCCAGCATCTAACTAGTTTGGCTTGCAACACTGCTGGCTACCACAAAAGGTGAGGTATACCTGGGACTTACGCATAACAAAACCTGGTATGAGTTCTCAACTTAAAGCCAGATGCTTGATGCTGAGCAGTTTCCCAGGTGATGGTGTCAGCAGAGCTTCCTGAACAGCTCTAAATAACCTAGGAACATGAACCCTCCTCTATTAGACTTCTAATCTAGAAGCATCACTGATACCTAGTATTTTCTCGGATTATATGTATACTGAAAACCAGGAGACTTTGCAAGAAAGGGTCTTGGTTCTAATTTTCCAATACAGTGGTCTTCATTGCCCAGGGGCTTGGAGCATGACAGAGATTAGTGGTATGGTGGTCACAGCTACAAGACAGTACTCGAGTACTGCTCCATGCAATGACTCTGTCTGAAGCCAAAGACAACCCTGTAAAAAGTCAGACCTTAGGCCAGGTACTGTGAAAAAGGCCTTCACCCTATGTGGGCCACAGAGAAAGGCTTGAGCATAAGAGAATCTTCTCTCTTTAATTTCTGAGCAATAAATCTTAACAATGTACCAATGAACAAAATTACTACTAAATTCTCCTTTATTCCAACCTCCCAATAAATTCTAAGAAACAAGATTACCCCAACACCAGATAACAACATAAAACACTGTAGCAAAATAAAACAGATTAAAAAATGGACAAGAAACTCAAACAGACATTTTTAAAAACATCAGTGTCTAACTAATGACACTAAAAGTAGGTGATAAGACAATACTGCTAAGTAACAAAGAAACACAAATCAAAAGCATAATAAGCCATCATTTCAGCCACAGTGATAGCAACACAAAGTAAGGAATGTTGGCAAGGCTGCAGAGAAAAGCAGAGCCACAAACACTGAGGGTGGGAGTGTAAATTATCAGCATGTTATGTGGACAACAGTACTAGTCATTTCACTGCTTGGGTACACATCTAACACGATGAAATAAGTCTATCAAATAGATGTTCTACACTCCCATGTTCACCAGAGCTGTTCACAAAATAGTCAAAAAATAGTAAACAAGTCTGGTGTTCATCAACTGCTGGATGAATGGAAAAACCCAGTACAGATATACTGGATACTATTCAACAGTGAAAAACAATGAAATCCTGTAATCTATGATAATATGAATGGAATAAGACACTATTGTTAGATGAAATAACTCATAGAGAAAAAACAACACCATATAATTTCACTTGGAAGGAGAGTCTAAAGATGTTGATTTGATAACAGTTGAAAGTAAATGGTTGTGAGGAGAGGCTGGGAAGAGTGGAGGAAGGAGTACAGGGAAAGTATGATCATTGAATACTAAGTCACAGTTAGACAGGAACAAATTATGGCGTGGTACTGCATAGTAAGTAGAGTGACTATACATAACAATTACATGCCAATTTTTAAAAAACGACCTAGGATTTTTAAGTTTACACAAGGCAAACATGTGTTAGACATCACATGGCTCCCACTGATACATATAACCTTTGTATTCCTGGCTATCTATTACAATACAATTAAGAGTCTACACAAGTATGGATGAGCCACATTTTCAATCCTCTGCTATTTGGGAATGTGCAGCTAAGCCTGCTACTAGAAGATCAGGCAAATCACGGCGACTTACCCAGCTGCTGAAAAATGTTCTTGAAAAACATCCTGAAATAACTTACATTGAATAAATTATCCATAGATAGACAGTATAACATTGTTTACAGCACCAAGGTTTGCACTAGGGACATTGAATTATATTAGTAATCACCTGAGAATTAGCAAATTACCTAAGAACATAACAGCACAAAGGAATACTTAGCCAGTGAACCAGATAAAGAATTGAGATACAATAACTCTTTTAGATATAAATAATTTACAGCAGATGAAATCTGTGATAACTGACAGCAATATTTATATTCCCATAAAATTTGGTACAGTAGGTCATACTGGCTTAAAAGTAGCAAAATATGGGAAAGTAGGATTACTAATTTAAATATGAAAAAGTATGATTTGTTAAAAAAACTAAATTGTAGCCATCTGCACTATTCATACTCGATTGACTTCTCTTTTCCCAAATAATGTGAACATCCAAAAACATAAGACAAATGAATCCTGAAATGTATACAAAATACATTTCCACTGCCGTTACTCTATTAGTGCATTCAAAAAGTAGAAGTAAAATTGCAACGCCTAAGCCTTTGTTAAAAACTACAGGCAAACTCTCAAGGGATTGATTGATCAGGACCTTAACTGCTCATAATGTGACTTGCACTCTATTTCCTAGAAACCACAGCAGGTTAAAGAGACTTCCTAATGTAGTGGTTCTTAATCTTTCTAACACGTTCCTCGTGTTAAGTGAACCCCAACCATAAAATTATATTGTTGCTACTTCATACCTATAATTTTACTACTGTTATGAACCCTAATGTAAATATGTGATATGTGGAATATCTAATATGTGACCCCAAAGAGGTCCTGACGAACAGATTGAGAAACACTGCCTTGGAGGGCAGAAACTATCATGAGGATGCCATTTCTGGTGCTATCCTTTCTGCCTTGGTGTACACTGTAATACTCCTCTCTAGTCTACTGACATTCAATAGAAGATATCATTATCACATTTCATTCAAATAGCAGAAGCCTGTCTGCACATGATTAGATCAACATCAATATAGGAATGGAACATAGCAGAGAATGCTGCCCTATACCCTTAGGAATATAACTTACTTTTATTTGTGGCTCATTCTCTTCATCTTTCAGGGAAATAATTATTAATACTATATCATTAACATATTAATACAAAGAAGTGCTTATGCTGCAACATAATCTTGTTTCTTTCCTTATCATTCAAAACATATGCTCCAAACATTTAACAGAGCATTTTGTAGTGAATGTCAAAGAGGATATTCCTGAGCACAAAACTGGCACTTACTTCATGTGGTTTCTTTTTATGGTTTCAAGGTAACACACAATTTAGCCTATGCCACATAACCATGCTAATAAAACTATGCTTCCCAGAAACCTTTACCTATGGCTTCCCCGAAGCACTACATTAATTGCAGATACAATTATTCCAGCTTGTGCTGCTTTCTAGCTATGAGGCTGAAGAGAATTACCACAGACACTTAGCTAGAAAGTATTTCCATCATTCACTAGTACAACCCTCAAAGGTGTTAGGTTGGTGATTTTGTCAACCTGACACAAGCTAGGGTCTTCTGAGAAGAGGACACCTCAGTTGAGAAAATGTATCCATGACATTGGCTATAGTGAACCTGGGGGGAATTTTCGGTTTGAAGCCTGATGTGTGGGAGGAATTACTCCTGGGGAGGTAGTCATGAAGTGTGTAACAGTGATCATGAGCCAGCTGGTAAACAGCACTCCTCCATGGCCTCTACTTCAGTTCTTGCCTCCAGAATTCTGCCTTGGCTTTTCTCAATAGGCTGTGAGTTATTTGGCTCAGTCTGACACCCAGCTCTCTAGAACTCACTACTCCTTTGCTGCCCAGCTTCTTAGCCCTTGTTACTTAACCTATAATCCAAAAGCAAGGATTTAGAGGTTCAACTTGGTAAATATCAAAAAACTCCATTCACATCTATATATTCATTTATTCCGATGATTTATGCCACTTTTGAAAGGAAAGCAACATTGGAACTTTCTGGCTACCAACATAGTGCCTACATTTGCTTTTGTCTGAAATATACAGGTTATTTACAGAATTTGTATATATACTGTCTTAGCATTTTATTGCTTTAAAAGGACATAATACTAAGGTCACAAAGGCAAACTTTTAGTTGGGGCTGACTTACAGTTTCAGAAGTTCAGTCTAATACCATCACGGTGGGAAGCATGGCATTATGTAGGCAGACTTGGTGCTGGAGGACCCAAGAATTCTACATCTTGATCTGAACACAGGCAGGAGACTAGTCTTCTGCAGGCGCCCAGGAAGAGGCTGTCTTTCCACACTGGGTAGAGCTTGAGCATTCAGACCTCATTGCCAACCCCCACAGGGACGATCTTTCTCCAAGGCCTTGACTACTCTAACAAGGCTACAGCTCCTAAAAGTGCCATTCCTCATGGGCCAAACACTCAAAGAATGAGTCTACGGGAGCCAGACCTTTCAAATTTCCACATAAAGTTTAATTTATATGGTTTAAGTTATTTGATTCATTATTGACAATTAAACATTCTAAAATGTCAGGATACTCTGAGGCCATTATGTCCAAAGTCCATGGCATTCAAAATTTCAGGTTTTATTACAACTTAATATTTTAATAAAATTCCTATCAAAATAAACAGAATTAATGATTGTTTTTAAATAAATCAAAGTAAAAACCTCACTTACTTGATTGTCTGCAGAAACCTCACTCTGTCATTGATCTCGTCTGGAATCTTACTGAGAATCTGTTTAAGTGCCCGTGCCTTTTCATTTAGGTCCTGGAATTCTGGCTCTGGTCGTTCAATCATGTACTCTGATAAAACAGAAACACAATAAAAATGTCATGTGACTCCGACAAATTCAATCTAACAACTCCCAATGCAGACTAAAGGAAGGATAGAGTGGGAAGACAGTCATTTAGTCCGAAAACAGAAACAAAGTTCAACTTGGTCAGGTGTAAAAATAAATAAATAATTTCTAAAGTAAAACAGAGTAAGACTACATATCTTTGAGATATATGAGGAAATGTAATACAATCTTAAATAATCCACCCATCCATTGATTTAAAGAAAGGAGGCTCCTTAACTCATGAGTCCTGATGTTCTGTATTGATGTCCCATGAGATCTTAAATAATGACACTCATAAAGAAGAAGTAGGTCATTTACATATTTGTAAAAAGGAAAGGGGAATTCAGAAACTTAAAACCCCTATAGTGTGGAATGTAGTACAGCCTACTTTATTAAGCTTCCTTTAGTATTGAATATGTGATGGGCAATAATATTAAAACTCCTACAGTACTGAATCTACTATAGTGTAGAATATTTTATGGTTCATCATACTAAAACCACATCGTGTTGAACATACTTTGGCTCATATTAAAATGTCTACAATGTGAAATATACTGTAGTTCATTATATTATAATCACAAACTTCCTACAATTTTCAGTATATTCTTAAAATTTCATTTGAAAACAAAGGCCAATACAAGCTCAACATATAGGCTGGGCTCCTAAAATGGCTTTTAAAAAGAAGTCTCAGTCAGACTTGGTAGATAAAAAGGCTTCTTACTACCAGGCTCACTGTCTAGTAGGAAGCTCATCAACTTAAAAACGGCTCACTTCTTTCAAATGCTACACAGAATATTTCTCAGAACTTTCAGTGAATTTGAAATTTGTCGATCCCTATATTAATGGGCAAAAAGATAAAAGTGTGTTGTATCAACAAATATGTCACTTAACTAAATTTGACAAATACAGAAAAGTTAAAGAGTCTGCTTGTTTCCTTTTACAGATAATGTCCACTACCATCACAAGAAGCATGAAGGAAGGGGGACAACTGGTAATGATCTGAAGGAAGTGCTTCTCAAGAATGGAGAAACTAAACACAAGTCTTCGTTCTGGTACCTTCTACGTCATCAGCTGCCATACGAAGAAGGGACTCAGTGAAGTTAACTTCTACACTTTTTTTCTCTAAGATTTTCATAATGATGTCTTGTGTGAGGCCTGGATTTTCCTTTTCAGCCTGCAAGAAAAACATGTAATGAGTCAACTGTCTGGTTCGAGATCTCTGGCTTCTGTGACAGAGGGATATACTGTGAGAAACACTGCTTCCACAATGAGATGCTTCCCATGCTTTGTTTTTTGTTTGTCTGTTTCTTTATTTTGGAGGGAGGTTTCAAGGACAAGGGGCAGATACAAGGGGATGGATGGGAAGATGAGTGGGACTGGCATACATGATGCAAAATTCATAAAGAATTAATAAAAAGGTAAAAAATCCTTACACTTCTCATGTTTTCCTATAAAAAATATCTCTAGTTTTGAAATACAGAAATGTGATCAGCATTTTAAAGCTAAAACTTAATTGTTAAGAATTTATTTACTTATAAGAACAGAAAGCATCGGTGACACGGTGCCACTAAGGGCACCATCAGCTTTGCTCAGCTTATACGTCAGAAGCTTTTATCATGTGCAAAGTCACAGACACACCGAGCATTCCTTGCCTTTCTATTATGTCTTCTCTCAGTCAACCAACAATGACAAAATCTCTTTATGATAGATTGCTCTTATCATGAATACACTGAGACATTTTAGCATATATAATATTTCATCTTAGATGGGCAATAATAACTCATCAAATGTTTTTGGAATATGTGCTGTATTAGAATTAAATACCAGGAAAAGCTAAATAAAACACTAGGGTAGCTTTTGCACTTTTAAGTAAAATTGATTTATTCACTTACCTACTTTTCATAGAATAATTTCCATTTCTCATTTTAGCTTTATAGCAAGAAATTTTGTTCAATGGTTTTTAAATTATCACTCATTGAAATTTGATTTTTTATTTACTGTTACTGGGATGTGTATGTGTGTGTGTGTGTGTGTGCGCGCGCGCGCGTTGCTTGGCCATAGGCAAGTACCCATGTACAAGTATAAGTGATAGGACAGCTCCGGGGAGTCACTTTTCTTCTCCCACTTTGCATGGGCTCGGGGAATTGAATTTTGCACATCAGGTTTGCTTGACAATTGCATTTCTGCATGGAGCCTTCCCAGCAGCCCTCTAGAGTACCCTGGAAAGCTACCGACAGAGCACGATAGATAATGTGGAGCATTATAAATAAATGCACATCTCTTAGGGCCCTAGAATCTAGCCATGCCAAGATTGAATATAAAGGCAAGTTTTGTACTTCCACTTTCACAGTAATTTAGTCTATTCCATTACTTAAATTTTTTTAATCAAATTGAAATTGTGTCTCCTTAAGGATGCCTGCCAATTAAATCTATATAACAGTTTTTCTTTTATCCTAATAATCATGTAGAAGCATAATTTCTAATCTTGATCCAATGACACTCATTCAGCTTCCTGAGTTTCAAACACAATTAACCTCTCTGACTCTGGAGCTCCATCCTAATGTCACCGAGGTTACAGTTTTCTTGTGTTCATCACTTTCTTAAAACACTCTTGAGATCTCAAGTAGGAAAACCTTAGAGGTTATGAACTGAAGTGGGGAAAGGCACAAAATATACACATGGGATGGATCACTGTTCTTGCAGCATCTAAATTCTGTTTCGTCAAGGTAACCCTCAAAAGAAAAATGATTCAAATTTGGTTAAATGAGCTATTATAGTCTTAGTTTCCTGAACTGCCAAAAATTATACTAGATGCTTATTTCATAACAGTTGTTTATCTTCCTTGTCCAAGTAGCATTAAGTCCACCTACATAATGAATTATCTTGGGGGCATGGTGTTTACAGGAAATAGCTGCAGAGAAACAGCTTGCTAATTAAGTTAAAGTGCTGAAAGAATTAAATCTAAGTCTGCACACAAAGTTTTTAATACTAGTTTGATTTGGCACAGCAAAAGGTCAGCAGTGGAAAATGCAGAAGTCTCACAGAGGCCCTGAGCTTTCCCAGTTCTCAGAGCTGAGAGCCAAATGCAGTTTATTCCGTAGTTTAGGTAGTACAAATATCTTAGGGAAGTGGTATATCCTAATAACAGAGTTATCCCAAAACTTTGTACACAACAAAATAGACAATATTTTATCTATTGCTATGTACTAATTAATGGGATGTTTGCACTTCCTGAGCACTGTAGTTTCTCAAACACCGGACTTAGATTGGCACCACCATTCTCATTTCCCCCTGCACATTGATTTTTTTTTTTTTCCTTTTTCTGGTACTTGCTTTTAGTAGTTCCTCAAAGACAGGCCATCATTTCAAAGAATGCAGATCAATCTAGTATGTTGAAATCACAAACTACTTCTAAAGAAGTTCACAATGTAAACAGATGTTAGTTTCACAGTACTCATTTTTCTAAAACACTTTACACAACCCACTAGGTTTGCAGGGCAGCTGGGCACAACTGTTGGAAATTATGTCTTGGTGCAGTGGTTTTCTCAACCTTCTTAGTGCTGCAACCATTTAATATAGTTCCTCATGTTGCATAAAAATAATTTTTTTGCTATTTCATAACTGTAATTTTTCAACTGTTATGAATTGTAGTATTAATATAGTCTTAGGTGATCCCTGTGAAGGATCAAGTCCTGGCTAAATATTCAAAAATTCAAATTCAATCAATACATTTGAAACCTCTGCTCTTAGATCAGAGACGCTATCTGCTCTTGATAAATCTGAACCTGGAACTTGATGGGTACTCAATCTTTGTAAAGACTCTAATGAAAGAGAAAAACAGACCACAGTGTAAAAGCATAGTTTCATAGATTACCAATGTAGGAGACAGCACACCATGTCGGCAGCTGACAAGAAGGTCAAGCAAGGTAAATGCTAATCAAGCAAAATGGATATGTTAATAAAAATCGTGATATATTTTTATTTTGAGAAGATTATTCTCTTTTTCTGAAAATAAAAACAGGCAATTTGATATGATGTGACTAAAAAATACTGTATAATACAACTGGGAATACGGATATAAAAAAGTAGTTCACTAATTTTTTTGTCATTTCAAAAAGAAAAATTTTTTAATGAGTACACAGTTGCTGCCCTCCGACACACCAGAAGAGGGCATCGGATCCCATTACAGATGGCCGTGAGCCACCATGTGGTTGCTGGGAATTGAACTCAGGACCTCTGGAGAGCAGTCAGTGCTCTTAACCGCCGAGCCATCTCCCCAGCTCCAAAAAGAACGTTTTTAAAGTTTATTTTCATTACTTTAATTATGTGGTTGCAGGTAAGTAAGTGTGAGTACCTGAGTAGGCTAGAGGCAGAGTTTCCTAGAGCTGCAGGTATAAAAGGTCAGGAGCCTCCTGCTGTGGCGCCTGGAGCTGATTTTAGGTCCCCTAGAACCTTTGACCTCTCTCTCCAGTTTCTCAAACTCACCTTTCCTGCATAGTTTTCTTCAGTTTTATTTGAGATCTAACTAGCTTTAACAGTCAACAATAAATCGCTGCTTAATATGAGGTCCATGTTCCCCTTAAATAATCTTCACCATTTTTGGAAGTAAGAAATATTGTTGTGAACTTGAAGCAGAATAGTAGATGCCTATAGTTTCCAGTACTTGGGAGGGCTGAGACCAGGCTCATTGGAAGGTCGAAGATCAAGGCTAGACTTGTGTAACTTTAAGACTTTAGCTCAGCAGTAAATAAACAAATAAAGTAAAACAACACTAAAATATGAGTGCTGTGGATAATAAATGTAATGTATCCATGGGAAACCCAGATATGCAGATCTGTCTTGGTCATACAACTGTATTTTTGTTACAGTGTCATAAAAAAATTTCTCAAGGATACATTGTTTCACTAGTGTTTTGTATATCACTAAAGCAACAGCTACTAAAAATTTAAACTTATTCTTAATTTAAACATTAACACATTTTGACTTCAAAATAAGATATTTTAGTTGATGAGGATTTCTAAGTAAATAAAAATTAATTTGGGGGGGCACATAACATTTTAAAACAATATGCTCAATACTCTCTAGAGTATGGCTAAACAACAGAAATATACCGAGAACAAATATGAAATCAAGTAAACACTTAATTTTTCTCTAGAGGTTGTGTATAAAGAAACTGTTTTTATAGTGTATAAGAAATGAATTCTTACTACTAAGCTACTAATTCTTACTACTTCTGCTAATTTTAAAATGATGTCATCACCAAACCTGTGTACATTTTATCCTCAGAACAGGTCTGTTTGAACAAGTCATATTTCCGAGGGTTCAACATGTCACCAGTAATGATCAACTCAACAGCTCAGGTCTAAGGACAAGGAAGAAATGCACTGAAATGTCGTAACTACATTCTCAAAGAAACCTTAGCTAGCCTGCAACATATGAGGGAGACTTTTATATCTCATCATTAAGCTGTATGAAGTATAATGAATTTACATTTTAAAAACAAGAAGTAATAGAAAAAAGAATGTTAAAAACACAAGTCTAAGAGTGATCATTTGAAACACCATTTGCTGTTGTTTGCCTTTAATAAGTATTCAGAGCTTTATATAATAGACCAAACCATAAGAAATGTCTAAGTAATCTAAAACCAGCAACAATCACAGTATGTACATTTACACATAACAGTTTAATAAACGTTAAGAAGTTATTGTGCCTCACCTTAATGAAAGCGGCTCTCAGAGTCTGAGCTGCAGACAAATTTACTCGTTCTAGCTATAATGAGAAGTTTAAAGTTATGATTAGTATAAGTGCTCTTGGGAGAAAACATTTCTGATATTTTGTTCTCTAGTAATGATAAATCTATCATCTTTAAGGAAAAATGTTTCAATAGTTATAAGCCAGAATTCTACAAAAAGTTAAAATTCTTACTCAAACCTGTAAAAAACAATTTTTTTAAAAATAAGATGTACTTTACCTGAAAGATTTACGATACAGAATACATGATATAAACATTGATAAAGAATTCTAAGTTCTAAGAGAAATAATACACACATCAACTTGAATTCCTGAAATTAATGAGGATTAAGGATAAGCTCTGATTCAGGAAACATGTATTTGGATTCTGTTCATATTTACTTTTTAATTACTCTAACTTCTCAGTCAAGGATCAAGCTTGTCTTTTTTTTTCTCCAATCAGCAAAAAAACAAACAAAACAAAACAAAACAAAAACCCCTCAAACTGAAGCCTCGGTCATCTGAACTTCAGTGCTGTTTCCCTCTGTCCTCCCCACTCCTCTAGCAGTAAGTAAACAAACTGTAGGTGCTGTAGGGATAGCTGAGCAGATAAGAGCACCCTTCTCTTGAGAGGATACTGCTTCAATTACCAGCACCCACAAGATGACTCATACCTATCTGTAACTGTAGCTCCAGGGACTTAATACTTCATTCTGGCCTCTGCAAGGAACTGCACACACACAGTGCACTTCCATACATGCAGCACTCAAAACACTCATACACGTAAAAGTACAATTTTTTAAAAGGTTAAATGTAATGACTTAAATTTTATATGCGAGGCTACTAAAGCCAACTTACTTTAACAGAAAATTATACAATAGATGCAATTAAAGTGAATTATGTTTGAAGAAACAAACAGCACAGTTCATCAGATTTCAGGTAAGTATCAAAGTTGGGCTAGACAGATAGGATAGGATGAATATTTACATACTGACTGCCCACATTCTTCTTTGGGTTTCCACCCTCTGCTTCCCTTTGATCAGCTAAAGGTCTGAGTCAAACATGTTCC
The DNA here is from genome assembly GCF_021556685.1 of Rattus norvegicus. Lineage (NCBI taxonomy): Eukaryota > Metazoa > Chordata > Mammalia > Rodentia > Muridae > Rattus > Rattus norvegicus. Next base: position 162,068,136 of record NC_141535.1, read on the forward strand.
TTCTAACACTGGCATTACCAAATGACTCAGTATCAGCCTCACTGAAATGCAAATAAAAGACCAGACAGCAAGTGAAGAGCTGGTACAAAAGTATCCAAGATAGTGCTTTCTAGACTACACTTGAATATTTCTGTCTTACTAAGAAAGTAGCCACAGGAAGGTCAGTCAGACAAGTATCAGGAAATCAGAAGTCTGTAAATTGTGAAGTACTTCAGCAGAGCTCTGTTGGGAGTAATTTTGGAATATACTGTCCACCACATATCTGCAATGAACTTAATATTTTCCTTACTCATCTGGCTTCCAATGCCCAAGAATAGCCAGGCACACAGGTCCAGACATATTTACAGAGAACTTACCATCTCAATGAACTCATCAAAATTGTTCTCAAATCTCTATAGGTTTATACTGCACTTAGGCAGCAAAGATATTTAGCTACCCTATAAAATTATGCCTGTCAGTTGTGATTAAGATTTAATAAAACTGTTCACCATATCATCTCTCTCCTGACAGAAGGTTCATTCTGACAAAAGCAGCCATTTCACCAAGCATCAACCAAGTGCTTGTAGAGTGTTTGTCTACAGAATAGTCTCTACTCTTCACAATACACCTGCTGCGATCGTAGTTTTCATACAGAAATTTTAGTTAATACAAATTTCCAACTTAGTCGGGACAGCTTAGCTCTGCAGCCTGTATACAAGCAGCCTTCATCACTTTGCACACTGAGGTTGCATAAGAATTAATGAACTCCTGAGTTCTACCATGTGTAAGAATCAATGTTGAAAGATTATTCAGTCCTCACTAAGCTCAACTTAGTAGCTCTGTGAAAAGCTGAAAGGCTGGCGTGTTATCAGCTTACTTTTAGGAGACTAAACTGATTTTAAAGTAGCCTGGCTTCTAGAACCTATCTTTCCAAGTTCTACAACTTAATTTCTTCAGAGTTGGTGACCCTTGAGTGACACACAATTTCATGTCAATCTAAAACAGAACAAAAAAATTGCATTTCATCCCAATACTTAATAAAGAGTGGGACCATGTGAACCGTTGGGGTTACAGTTTTTGGCTAGAGTATGAAAATAAAGAACCCTGGTCTGTTTCAAAATTATTACATTACTAGCAACTGGTAGCATATACATAACATGTTTGTTCTAATGAGGGAAGACAATTATAGCTACATGTTGCACCACCAGGCATCAAAACAAGAATTGGCATTGCTTGGGTCTTAGCCTCATTTCAAGTCACTACCAAAAGGAAGGGGAAAATCCAAAGGAGAGAAAAGAGTGCTTATGGTATGTCCACTATGAGGCGAAGGAGCAGTGCCTGCTGAAGGATCCCTAAGAAACTCAAATCAGCCTCACACTCTACAACAACAGCTCCATCTGCTACAACTTTGAGGACAGATTTTGAGCACTTATTATTATCAACTGTACTTGCCAAATTTACAGTCAGGATCACTAATAAATACATTTTAAATTCAAATGTAATTCCAGTTCTTCATAGCTCACTTATGCAGTGATGCCTTTCGGAGCATCAGTCATTCCCATAGTTCTCAACATCACTTGAGTTCTCAAACCCATGATTCAGTAGAAAGAAAAGAAAAAAGAAATCAATCCAACCTTTGCTCATATTTTCAACAGTCTTGAATAAATTCTTGTAAAAGTTTTTTTTCTAAAGATCTGAAGAATTAGGTAAATGAGTTCTAAATTGCATACAAAACTTCTGACCTCCTCAACAGAAGACAAGATTAGGTTCTCCCATGGTGATACCATACTAACGCTTCCTCCTACTTGATCCTACTTCTTCAACTAAACTGGGCCATATCACAACACTAAAATCTCAATGTGTATTTTGTAAGAATATGGTGAATCAGGTTGAAAAGTTGGTATGTTAGCTGCCACAAAAAGGAAAATGCCATAACGTATGCTCTATACAGAAAAAGCTGTGTTCCTATCAGAGTAGCTCTTGTGTTTTTCATGATATGACAAAGCAGGTAAGAAGGTCACCTAAGCAGTATAGAAAGCATCTGCTAAAACACTGTTGGAAAGCATGCAAACACTCTATGCTGACCACAACTTTGTCAAAAATATTGGGTAAGATCTCCATAATTATATCACCATATGCCTAGTATTATTCCAAATACATTTCATTATATTATCTAATATATTTTCTCTAGTTGTTAAATAAGGTATTATTTATTCCAATTTTAGTAATCAGGAAATTGAGGCAAAAGTATGTCTTTTGGCATTATAGCACTAATTCACACCCCAAACTGACCATGTCAGAATAAAGAGACTTCAGGCAAAAAAAAACCACCTACTCATTGTTGAGGACTTCTGTTTAGTTTGTCTGAACTCTTCCCCTTCCAACAGAGGAGAAATGGGAAGTAAACAAATTAAGCTGCAACAGTTCTCAGGCTGTATTTGTTTGCTAGAACTACATATCAGCAAAACCTGGCAGAAGTAGCTGACTGAGAAGTTTCTGAATAGAAAATCTTTTATTGAGAATTATATTGGGCTAATTTATTGATTAGCAAATTTTGGCAGCCTAAAATTCCTATTTAATCACAAAATGTTATTTCATAAAATATGGCAAAAAAATGCTTCATAAAATGTATTCTATTTTAAAATATGTCCCTCCACACAGACATGGCTTATTTTTCCCAGAAGAAAAAAAAAATTCCTTCTTTTCTCCATTTACAAAGAAATCAGTTAAGAGAGAACAGGAGAACCTGACCGTAGGCCTGGCCTGAGGTTTAGAGAAAGCAAGTTTTCCATTATACAGAAGAAGGACTACTTCACAGTATGTTCACAATGTGTACAGTACACCTGGACTCTGGACGCTGGCAGCTGGCTGAACAATAATTGTGTTCTTTCTCAGATACCTTGCAGCTGCTTTACTAAGTACAATCAGACCCAGAGTGTCATAAATAAGTGGTCTGTAACCTTGAGGAAAATTTCTAACTAAAATTTCTAACATAAAGCTTGTCCCTCTAGACAAATAATACCTAGACTACAGCTACTACAAATAGAATGTTAAGGGATAATGAGTAGACTTCCTAATGCCTTTGATTTACTATAGGGAAGATCTGGAGAATTGCAGCTATTTTCAGTATCCCTAATGTAGTACTATTTCCTGAAAGATTAATTTGAGACTATTTTATTCATTTCCTCATTCATTCATTTATTCATTCGTTCATTATTTTAGTTATTTACATTTCAAATGTTATTTCCCTTCCCAGTTTCCTCTCCACAAAACTCCCATCCCATCCCCCTTTCCTCCTTCCTCTTTACCTCTATGAGAGTGTTCATCCACCCACCCACCCATTCCCATCTCACCACTCTAGGTTCCCCCTATGAGGCATCAAGTCTCCAAAGGATCCCTGGCCTCCCCTCCCTCTGACTTATGCCACATAAGGCCATCCTATGCTACATTATGTAGCTGGAGCCATGGATCCCTTCAGGTGTACTCTTTGGTTGGTGGTTTAGTCTCTGGGTGCTCTGGGGGATCATTAGTTGATATTCTTCTTCCTATGGGACTCCCCTTCAGCTCCTTCAGTCCTTCCCCTAGCTCTTCCATTGGGGTTCCTCAGCACAGTCTGATGGCTGGCTGGGAGCATCTGCATCTGTATTGGTCAGCTACTGGCAGAGTCTCTCAGAGGACAGCCAGACCAGGCTCCTATCAGTAAGACACTATTGGCATCAGCAAGTGTCTGGGTTTGGTGTCTAAATATGGGATGGATTCCTAGGTGGGGCAGTCTTTGGATGGCCTTTCCTTCAGTCTCTGCTCAACTCTTTTTCCCTGCATTTCCTTTAGATAGGAGCAATTCTCCATTAAAAATTTTGAGATGGATGGGTAGCTCTATTCCTCAACTGGAGGCTGTGCCCATTTATTGGGATGGTCTCTACAAGTTCTGTGTCCCTTTGTTGGGTATTTTGGTTGTCATCTCCTTTGGTTTCTGGGAGTCTTTTACTTCCCTGGTCTCGGGGGCTTTCTAATAGCTACTCCCAGTTTCCAACCACATAATGCTACATATTTCTATTCAATTCTCTGACCCTCTGAACTTCTCTCCTGTCTCTTCCCATGCTAGATTCTGCCTCCCCCTTCTCTCTCAGTCCCAGCCCCCCATCCCTCAATCATCCTGCCCCCTGCCCCTGCCTCAATGCAGGACTGAAGCACATCCTGGCCTTCCCTCTTCTTAATCTTCAGATGGTCTGTGGGATTATATCAGGGATATAATGAGCTTTTGGGCTAATACTGCCTTATCAATGAGTATATACTATATGTGCTCTTTTGTGTCTGAGCTATATAACTAGGATATTTCTCTTATGAAATATAAGAAATATTTACATATGAGTAAAATAATTTTTCATCAATGAGTAAATTTTTATCAATATTAATCCCAAACCCCTCATTTTCACAGCAAAGTCAAGATGCAAATAGTTAGCATTCATATACAGAAATAAGTTGAGCCATGTTCCTAGCCTTCTCATTTCTTTTTACTAACTGGAAGGTAAAACTGATGATATGTAAATGAATTTTCCTCCTCTCAAATCAAGAGTTAACATACCAGACTAATCTGAAAATTTCTAACACACTGTGCTGTGGCATTAAGCTGGATACACAGACCTGAGAAGACAGAGTACCTGTGGGTGAAATTATGAAAATGACTTTTGGAATATGTAAGAAGTTCAAACCCTAACTACTGCAAACCTAGCTAGTTATCTAATCTAGGACCAGTCTCCTTGTCTAACTCCCGGCACAAAGTTAATTATGTGACTTTAAATAGCTCTGTTTCCTAGTGGATTCTTGAGAACAGGTAGGTATGTTCCCTGTTTTCTCTTATACTTATGGCCGAGCAGAGTACTAAGCAAATAAACACTTGGTATTTACTCAGAAGTGCTTCCTTCTAATAATAGCTACTTGCAATGAAGTATCATAACAAAAAGGTGGATCTAATTATCAGCTTGTTGAGAGCTGCCTCAGATAAGACTACCACAGGGACAAGTTTTACAAGAGAGATTTTTCTCCTTGGTAAGAAAACATTCTTGAATTTTCTAACCTTGTATAGTTAGGTTTGGTCATAACATCAAATTCTTAAAAATAGTGTGCATGAATGTCCTGTGCAGGGCTTTTTTTTTTTTTTTTTTTTTTTTTGTAAAGGTTACATTAAGTAATTAGATTCCGTTGAAAACAAGACTTCACAACATAATTCATTTTTTTTCCCCTTCTGGACATGACAAAACAAGACTTCACACCTTATCTCATTTTTCACCCTTTAATTCATGATGGACTTTTGCTAGTTGTTGTGAATACTAAGTAGATTGTGACATGTTAAAACAAAAGATGAATTTCTGATGTACTGACTCATATTACTAGCCTTAAATCCACTGCCTCCAGAACCTTTTATGTAACGGCAACGACTCTGAACCTGACAGTATTTTATAATGACTGAAATTCTAATATATGCATGGTATGTCAGAAAGGATAAAGGAATCACTCTCTAATGACTCTAAGATTTAGGTTCATAAAGTATATCAAGTGCATCAACTCCAATAATGTGAGGGAAAATGGATTTGAGTCTAAAAATAACACTAAAAATGCACTGGCAGTTTTGTAAGGGCTGCTAGCTATCTTAGCAACAATAAGATTGGTGGTTTAAAAAATAATTTTGTCATGCAGCAAAAAAGAATCATTACATTTATTTTTTTATTTTTCTGGGCAAAGTCACTGACTTTAGAGACAGGACACACACACACCCATAAACGTTAATCTTATGTTAGTAGAGTAATCTCACTGTTCAAGGTCTTCATTCACGATTAGAGAAGAGGAACCAATTAACCAGTAAGGGACTTACAGATCTCTGCAAATAATAGTATTTTAATTTAATTCAAAAATACACTTGTGTGAACTACCATGACTTCTTCAGACATAATATAACAGCATCTTTCAGAAATTAATTGTTAAACAATTTTGCCATTATGACCTTTGTGTCTGCCATTCTGGCTACCTCCAATCTACTCTTATTTGTCTCTTTGGATTCATACATGTCTCATTTAGTGAGGCCTTTTCTGAACCCTAGAATACAGACTATCTATTTCTCTCTTTTTTTATTCCTTGATACTACTTACTAGAAATGTTCAACTTAGAAACTTGTAGGTACTACATCTCTCTCCCACTAAGATAACACATCTATTATTATTATTTCTATAATCATATGGCTAGATGGGACCCAACAGCCAACACCAGGGGGTTAGTCCATACAGATGTCTGTCATGTGGAAGAACTGTGGCAGGTGCTAGGGAAGTGCAGATCTCCATGTGCGCTCACCTCGTTAAACACAGGGTACATGACTGCGTAGAGAGGCATGGAAACCATGGACGCGGCCTCAGCTTCAGTCTTCATCTCTTCCATTGTCATCCTCAGTCACAGGCCAGCGAGAGCAGGAAAAGCAACGCTAGAATGCAGAGGAAGCGTCATTCACTGCCCAATTTCTCCCCTTCTGTATGTGTATACGATAAAGAATGGGGCACAAAAAAGAACAGCAACCTGGTGGAAGGAAAGGAGCAGAAGTAATTCATACTAAAGGGAAACAACAAAATTCTAGAACTTTCTTTTCAAAATTAGAGAACTGCTACGTACCCAGAAACTACTTTGACACCACATTTTCCATTTGAAAACTACCCTAGTCAGTGAGATTATTTTCTTCTTCTTTTAGACCAAAGGAAAACCTCATTTTAACCTGGCTAAGTCCTATTTCCAAAGCAGTGTATCTAAAACCTACTTCATGTGCATGTAGTGAGTTTCCTATAAAACACCAGGAAAAATTATGTATTCAACTGGATGATGTACAGTCATTAAGTCTATCAACAAGAGGCATGATTATTTTCATGAATGACTCATGTGAAATAATAACAAGGAAATACGGAGCAGTAAATTAAAAGGGAAAAACAAAGAAGTGGTGAGTGGTTTTTAACGCTTTTTATTCTACTTGTTCACTGATATTTTTAGCACATGAAAATAACAAAAACAGCAGCACCAGAGATTTAATGCAAATGTTAACATTGATAAAATAATTTGAAATGCAACTTGTATGGGAGATAGCAGTTCACTGTACTGTCAGTGAATTCTGATGTCTAGAACTCTGGAATTCTCTAAGTTGAACATAAAACTAAGAAAAACCCAAGATTGTACGTAGGAATTATGAATCAAGAATTCAACAATACACTCCAGTCCTTGGACTGAGTTATGGGGATCTTATGTATAAGGCCTCCCTAAAACAAGAAAAAATTTTAAAAGGAATGTATACTTAAGGAATTAAATACTTTGTAGACTGAACAATACATTTAATCATAAACTACTAGTAATTACAAATGTCTTTTACAAAAAGCTTTTAACTCTGAACAATTCTTACTAAAGAAAAGATTTCTGCATTATAAAACATTTTCATACAGTAACTACCATTTCAGTTTTACAAATAGAAAAGTAAGCTCAGAAGGAGATTTGATTTCAGATGCACAGAACCCAAACCTAATATTTACACAGCACAAATAACTCTTGACTGGGAAAGTAGAGAACACCCTTTCCACCCCCACCTACTCAAGGAGCGCAGAGGCTCCTCACTTCCTGAACAAATGAACACTTACTAACTATAGAAACAAGATGTACATCAGTCATTAAACAGATATCTATACAAGATTCTTTTGGAAACATAACCTTTGTTTGAAGAACTATATTGTTTGAGACCACCACAGCTTCAAAAGCTCCATCTCCCTGTCAAGGCTGTCCGCTCAGTGTTCTACTGCACCCTTCTGATTGAGAGGAGCTCAAAATCTGCCAACAGCTGAGTCCTAGTTTTGGTAATTCTTTTTCCTCAGTCAGGAGAATATTCACTAAAGACTGAAGATGTTAGACTAAAGCTGTTAGATCAGCCCTTACCCCCACAATGGTGAGGGAAAAGCACTGTGCTGAGGACCTTCTATGATGTTTTTGTTCAGGTTTTATTTTGTTTTTGTTTGTTTAACTGGTTGTTGTTGTTTTTTTTTTTTGCAGTTACTCTTCAGAAGAAATAGTGAATTTATGTCATTTTGTAATTGCTAAGAAAGGTTATGACTGTTTTCTAGCAATGAAGCTATACTCCCAAAGTGTCTGATTTACAATATGCTAATAGTCTGTTGAAAACAGCAGGCACAGAAGGGAAAATCAGCATTCAGATTCATAAATAGTAAACTCTTGTCTTCAGAGTCATGTGTCCTTGGAGTTCTGAAAGTAGATTAGGGATTAGTTTTAGGGAGAACTGTCTTTTGACTTCTGTTTGAACAGGCAACCAATTGTATCCAAACCTGGGTCTCTTTTTGAACCTATATAATAACTGTAGAAAAATTACTATCCTTTCATGTCTGTAGTTAAGAAAGAAAAAAACTCCCTTTTTCTGAGCTAAACTTTGTTCCCCAACTTTACTGAGCACCTCAAAACCAATTCTTAAACTTTATAATACAGAGCAATAGAAAGCCACTAACAAAATATTCTATGGTAGATTTATGAATATTGTTTGGGCTATAAGAGCACGACAGTTTTCCTGTTCCTTTGTAATTATTTAATATGTTTCTAGGTGATCTAGTTTTATGCTGGCACACATCTCTAATCCCAGCACTAAAGGAAGAAAGGCACCTTTGCCAGTTACAGGTCCGTCTGTGCTACAAAGCTAGTATTCCTTAATTAAAAAAAAAGAAAACCATACAAAACAAACTTGGAACCAAGAAGGCTGATAAGCAATAATAGTGAAAATGCAAACAGTAATTTAGGCAAAGATTAGACTAAATAGTAAGAATCCACGGTCCAAATAAAAAAAAGCATTCAAAGAACAGCAAAACAGGACCAGAGACAGAACCTAAAGAACAATAGAATTTGGTAACAGAAAGGATCATTGTTAAATATTTTATTGAATGCTTATGGGCATGATAGTAAATAAACATCAGGTGCTTAAAAAATACAATCTTTCATCTTATAGTGCTAATGTCATGGACAGAAAACAGAAAATAATCTTGTGTGAACAGCAAAAGGAAGTCTGGCCTGTATGTCTGTTGAAATGGGAAGATGACAGACCAGCATTACAAAAGTTCCATTAAGAATGTGGCCACACATTTTAAATTCCATGGAATATAGGCAATGACTGTAATTAAGAGTATTCTTCAAAGAACAGCATACTAGTACCTTGGAAGCTCTCTGAGGGAAGCTTGGAGTGAGCTGATGAGAAGAAAAGCTATGTTTTCAAGAATGACAGTAAAAAAGTGATGGCAAAAGGCAGAACAAAGACTGACTGCATCATTTTGGCCTTACTCTTAAAAACACATGAGTATTACCCAAGAAGACAGGGAGGCTGACACAGGTTCAGGAAGAATAGGTGGCTAGACCCACGAAGCATTCCTGTTGACATACTCACATGCAATAAGCCTACTCAGATATTCTGCAAATAGTGCTGTTGGACTTTTCTTGACTTTGTATTTAGTAAGTAGTTTCTCCTCCAAAACTAACATTGTACTATTAACAGCTCTTTAACAACCTTTTAATATTGTTACGGTGAAAAAATGCTCCCACAAACACTTTACATCAGAACTGTTTTTAGAATACACATTACAAACTGGACCTAATTACAGTTCCAATAGCATGAGAGGGCCATTAATGGTTCCAGTAAGGCTTTTAAAATGCATCACTATGGTGCCAAATGTAATTCAAGTTGAAATCTGCTTCTTTCATTCCCTTCACTTGTCTCTTCACCCGAAATGATATCATGAACAACCTACACATATGCCAAGACAACAAAACGTCTGCTATATAAACAGGACAGGCTTACTGAGCTGTGGCCTGTTCCAGAACGTTCCTTCCTTGGATTGTTATGAGCTTCAGCCATGTCATGCAGATGAACAACACACTAAAAGGTGTTCATTTCTGGGGTGAGAAATGGTCTTACATGTACAGAGAACTGAAGATTCCAGGTTCTAAATCCCAAACCTGGAAGCTCGCAATCTCATCCACCGAATACCCACACTAAAAAACCAAGTCCCCAATGGCTAACTAATATGCTTGTTAGCTTCACTGTAACTGCAGCAGCAGCAATTTGCTTCATAAACAATCGAATAGGAAAGATTTATTTGTCTCAGTTTTGGAGGTTTCAACCCACTCTGAAGGTGTAGTAGGTTAGCAGATGTGATAGATGGGAGCAGCCAGAAATTCTCTCTTTTCTCCACTCTAGCTGATCTGGACGCCTTGCTTATGGGACCATGTTACTCACAGAAGCAGGTCTGGACAGATTTTCCCTTTAAAGTATTCTGGAAAATGCTCATGGCTATAGTGAAGTGTTTTACTAAGCTTTTAGGTACTTCCTATTCCAATCAGCTTAACAGTCAATACAGAAAATCACAATGCACACCGATTTACCCATGGTCACAAGTACTTCCTAACACAACTTAGCTTAGTCAGCTACCATGTACTTGACTTCAATTCCCACCCCACATAGAAAAAAGCAGGCATGAGCGTAAAAGTACATATACATGTGATTCTAGAGTAGGGAAAACACAGAGCCAGATACCTGAGATTAATTGGCCAGCCCAGTCTATCCTAGCCCAATTTAGTAACTAAGCCCCACCACCTACTGAGAAATACTGTTTTATAAAGCAAAGTGGATGGATGCCCCTGAGGAACAACATCCAGATCTAACCTTACGGGACACGGATGGACACGGACGGTCACAGACACGGATGGACTCTCTCTCTCTCTCTCTCTCTCTCTCTCTCTCTGTGTGTGTGTGTGTGTGTGTGACGTTTTGTTGATACAGCATGAACCTATCAGAAATGGTTCTATGTTTCTCTGTTTATTGTGCTGCTTCAGAGGAAACTCTTCAGTTCAAGGTGAGTTTTGTAGGTGTATTGCTATCCTACTATAGAATAAGTAACAAGAAGAACAAAACCCACCATGGGTTGTAAGTCTTTAGACATTTTTCAACTGATACTCTTAACTTTTTGTTTAGAAACAAAGGTTATGATGTAGGATTCCAATACAAATGGAACCTTCTCATGAATATTTCTCTTATTCCCTGAATATTCAAAATAGTACCATTAAATTCTGATGTAAAAAAAAACAGCTTGAAATATGAAATGAGTTTAAAATAATTACCACTTGTTCAGAATGAATAGGCAAAAAATAGATTGTTGGCCACTTCTGAAACTACCAAACTCAATATTTAGGGTTCCTGCCCTACATGACCAACACTAGTCTGCTCATGTAAAAAGCTACAGTATCTCAGAGTTTCCTGAAACAGACTCACTTTACTCCATCTGGGACCTGAGAGATAATTCTAGCTCCACTAGTAGTGACAATTGACAAAGGGTACAGACAAGCAGAAATTCTTGGAACTGGGCTAAATGTGGTTCTTTAGTGAAAAGGGATTCTTAAAAAAACCTCTATATTTTCATTATTTAGTAAGAACCAAACCAGACCAACCAAACAACCAAACAACATGTACCTTACTCTAGCATGGTGCAGAGTCCATGTGTTCTGTTCCAATTCATGTGCATTTCTTTTCCCCATAAGAAAGTTATAGGTAGCATACAGCAAAGTTTAAATGAATAAAGAATGTTTGCAGACAATTTTTAAGTTTAGCCTTGCTAATAATTTTTTTAAGTACCAAGCTTAGTAAAATGAAAGCAAACACAGAAAGCTAATCCTATTAAATTCTATTCTTAAGTCATCTTTAGCAGTTTTAACTTTCATTTTAGTTATCCCAAGTTCTTCCTATTGCAAGACAGTAACCCCAGAAATCATTCTGATTATTTCTCATCCTGAAAGGAAATGAAAAAAAATACTAAAAAATAAAGCAAGCAAAATCAAAATTTCAACAGGAATTTACACAAAAGTAAAATTATATTCTAAATGGTAGCCAAGTATAAAGTCTAATATCTTGTTTGTATCATGCCCACTAGAATGTTTATTCTTGTTGCTGTTTAGATTCCAAAGGCACAGCTGGTGTACATTTTTGATTTCCTTAAGAAAAGGTCACATTAAGTAACCTTGGCTATCCTGGGACTCATGTAGACCAGGCTCATCACAAGCTCCCAGAGATCTGCCTGCCTATGCCTGAGTGCTGGGTCTGTACCTCCATGTCCAGCAACATTTTATGCTTAACAAGATTCTCCAAGTACAAGAATTTCCAACACTATCTAACTTTGCTTTACATCCAAAGATATGAAAGGGGCCAATACACTTAGCAGACAGTAAATCTTTCTCTTTGAAAGTTTTAGCTCCCAACTGGTGAGATATCTGAACCATCACCAACTATTTAGGAGCTTATTAGCAACACTGATTTCTAAGACAACTTATTCAGAATCCAGGTATCTATTCTAAACAGATAACGCAGATGAGCAGATGAGTGTCATGAAGCGGGGAGTCTGGGAATCACTGATATGTAAAAAAAGAAAATTCAGTTGCTACGGCAAGGACACAAGTAAAATGATGTCAGATGAAGTATTTGGAAAATGTGCAGCATGCTTTATTGAGTTCTGGTTACCACATTTTCCCCATCAGCAACAGACAGGTGGTGATGCTATATCCTTTCTGAGTACTTAATATTCTAAAATTCTAACATTTCCATTATGGTATCAATTACAGGTTCAGAAAATAAAAACCCTCAACAGATCATGAGAATTGTTTATAAGTCTAGCATAGAGATCTTCTCTAAGAGCTGTTTGACTAGAAGTTCTGAATGTTCACTTTGTTTTCTCTTCATAAATATCAAAAATCTCACTAGTTAATTCCCTAGAAAAACTAGTTACCTAGCCTCCTGCCCCGAACTGTCCAGACCACAGTACAGCCATTTCACAAAGGAGAATGCTCTAATCTGTCCCATGATCTTCACACCTTTTAGGGTAGATCAAAATGATAGTTACTAAAGAGCTAAAATTTCCTAAAATTTGAAAAGAGGAAGGCATGAGGAATACTGCAAGCAGGAAATTCTACTTAGATAAATAAGCTTCAAATCTTCAAAATATACTTATATTACCAAGCTTATGGAATGCTGTATTTAGAAACATAAACAAGTATCTTGCTTATAGATAAGCACTACACTGTTATGTGTGTTTATATACGTGCATATCTTTAATAAGATCGAATAGTTTTACAGAAAGCTACGGGGGAAATGAAGTAAAGTCTGCAACATGGGTTTCAATTCTGTTATATATTAAATTATGTTGTGTGTGAACAAGTCATCTCACCTCTACCAATTAGATTCTTCTTTAAGTTAGATAATTAGTTACTGTACTTAAAAGAGATTGAATTAAAAATAAAGTAGTTTATAAACAAAACTCTAACAACTCTATATTAAATTTTAAGTTTTTAAGCATTGTACTTTACATATTTTTTCCAGAAAACTACATTATGTCATAATGACATCTCATTTCTCTAGAAAGTCCAGTCTATTTAATTAAATTTTAAAGAGCACTCCTTTGTTGAACCAGTTTCCAGACACTTCTATGCTGAAATAATCCTTTTTTCCTCTTTCCGAACTGAGTATCTCAAATATAATGTTATAGTAAAACAAAGCTAACATGGAGAATTGGTACCCAGAAATGGGAGATGTTGACGATAGCTATTTATGAGACAATATGGAGGAGTCTTTGGAATTTGGGGATTGGTTTTAGGAGGAGAGCTTGGAAACGTTCAGAAGTAGGTGAGACCAAATGACATATAAGGTGAAGGAATATAAGGAATGTAAAGTGAAGGATGACTATGTCATATCAGAAAACAAGGACGCATAAAAGGAAGTCCAGCTGATGAGGGTCCCAGTGGAAATGAAGACTACACTGGCAGCTGTCACAGCACTGGGGGTCAGGAGGACAATGTATTTGCCTACTCTCTGGTACTCTGAGGAGAAACAAGTTTAAATATGAACGGACAAGCTTATCTGGAAAGGAAACCCCAGGAGAGCAAGGCAAGTCACAAAATGATATAATAATGTAATAGATATTGCCAGTAGACAAACTTTACAATGACGACAATCATAAGGAAAGGGGAATGAGTGTGCGTTAAGATACCAGAGGGTGTGTTAGCTAGGCTGGCAGGAATTTACCAAAAAAAAAAAAAAAAAAAGGTAACAGTTTGAGAGTACACATGAGAGTAGAATGATGCCTCAGGGTACCTTGTGAATCTGTAAACCACTACACCCATCAATGTCTCAAAGGCTTAGAACAGCAGACATTTTAGGCAATGTAGATCAGAATCCTGGGAGAAGAGCATCCTGATATCCCTTCACTGTTCAAGGTAGGGAATTTCCTAGGATTTATTTCCTATTTCAGCCAAGCAGAAACACAGAGGTAGCTTCCATGTTTCCAGCAGGCCCTGGTAGCAGACCTTGCCATCTTCTATCTGATGCTGGTTCTTCAGGAATGCAGAGTTAAGGAGTAAGTCCTGTAGGTTTTCACCTACATTTCAAAAGAAGCCTGGTAGACAGGCTATTATACAGTATGGTTGTGGTCCTGGAAATTCACTCCAAATGAGCAAAATGTGAGCTGAAGGACTGAAGCTTTAGTTTATAATGGAGACTATGATAAGGAAGAAGTGACATGTAGTCTCATCAGGTAAAACTAAAGGAAGCATGAAAGTCACTCCAAGAAAGTAGCCACGTGGGCAGTAACTAACAAGTTAAGTAAGAGTAGAACTGCCCAAGCCCTCAGAGAAGTCTGTATTTTGCCAGTGTGCCCTAAGAACAGACGTTAGAATTTGATGTCTGCCTTGCTGAGTTTCCCAGGTGCTTAGGGCTCATCACTCCTTTCAGACTCCTAATTTCTCCCCCTTGGGATGGAAATGGGTACCTTTTCCATGTTCCACTACTGTTATTTTAGAATGGCTTTCTTTTGGATTTTTACAAGTGCTTGAAGCTAAGTTATATTGAGTCACTCGGGACTCTGGACTTGAACTGTGGAGAAAGGTAAGAACAGCTAAGCCTCTGCAACTCTGAGAAATTGACTAAATGTGTTTACATAATATGGAGACAAACCTTGATAGGACAGACTAAATCCTGTCATTTGGAACTTCCACGTGTTTCAGAACCTCAGATGTTGACAGCTTTGTTTCCAAAGAAGTGATATTAGGAACAGGTAGAAACTTTTATAAGTAGAATTGGTCCAAAAACCTTTGATCAAAGATATTATGGCCTTCAATATTTTAAATTCCTAAACCTTTTCCTTTTGTGATGAGTGATTTTATTTTTGCCTGGATGGGCTCTATTTCCAAGGCACTGGGGTCATTTGACCATAGACTGCCATCAAGTTGTTTATCGCGGGTATTTTGTTATAGAAAAGGAAAGATACCAGACTTCCACATTAATATTGCCTGCAGGACAACAGGGCCAGGAGTTCTGCATATATTCTTGGGAATATCCTGGGCATGGACACTCAAAAACAATGATTAACTCTATAAATCCTAATGGAAACTGTGAAAATACAGTTTATTATTACTGATAGGGCAATATATGGGGCAAAGTAAATATTAGCTGTTATGGTCAAGTGGAGAAATATTCATGCACTTGGGATGAAGTTGGGCAGTCGGGCAGCCTCCATAGCCAACTCTCCAGAGTATCAAGGACCCTGGGAATGGGAAAGGTGGTAAAAATAATGGTTTGAAACCTCTTTAGGAGAGCAGAACTTTCTTGTCCAAAAAAAAACTTCCCCACCTCTTTCCCTGTGTGTGTGTCTGTGAGAAAGTGAGTGTATGAGAAATAAAATATTAAACTATTCTTTCCTTTAATAAATTAATTAAGCACTTAAAACCTGTTAGTCCCTCTCTCTCATAAGAGCCCTGATACATGTACATCTCTTCTCAAAATGAAAAATCACCATTCTACAGGCAGTCACTAACATAAGCATTATAAACAAAACATGAATGAGCAGTCTAACAGTAAGGTTAAGAGAACACAGGATATCTAAACACAAACTTTTCTATAACTCAATACCAGATCACAATCTCTAGCCAGTATCTCTCCTTGCTATAATAGAGGTTAATGCAGTTAAGAAAGCTAATTGCTAAAGTACTGAAACTTTACATTGAAAACTTGCCATCGTAGATATCAAGTCCAGTCTTCAACTTTCACAATTCAGAAACAGAATGGTGGCTGATGTATGAGTCAAATACATTAATATGCTTCCAAGGCTTACTCTATTTCGTGTTTACAAACTGAAGTGCTATGTTACTTGGCCTTTGTACCACCTGTGACTCAATGTGAACACAGGCAAGAGTTGCTGTGATCTCCCATAGAACTAACTGTTAGGAGACCCAAGAAGGCAGGAATGTAGGGAGATTTGACTTTGTGGGATTTTAATTTGGTATATCTGACTCACCTTAAAGTCAATTATTATACTATGTCAAATACATATGTATTTTGGGGGAAATTACAAATCTATGAAGTGGCAGGAAGTATTTTTTCTACAGTATATGGCAAGAGATAAATCCTTAGGTTTGGTAGAAAGATAGCTTGAATTTTTTGCTCAACTGGGTTATATTGCTTAAATTATTTAATAACTTTCTAAACTCATTTGAGAATTAATGCTGATTGAAGTTTTCACCTTGCAAGTTTGTTAAGAATACTACGTGTATTTAAAATAACGAAGTAGCTGACATCCAACAAGCATCTAATCCCCATGGTTAGAGATATTTCATCAGAGCTCTGTCAGCCTGGCATGGCTTGAGGTTGAAGGGAGCATAAGACCAATCAGAGTAAAGTACAAATTCTGACTTGCAGGGCATGGTGAATTCATGTCTCCTTCAATTCTGCCACCTGCAGAGGCCTTTTATGTCTCATCTCCAGCCTGCCTATACATAGCACAGAATGATCTAATGCTGACAGTGTCATACTGGTCACACACACCATTTTCAAAACTTTTTCTCTCATTTGCTAAGTTACTTTGGCCATCAAAATTCCTATTACTCACAGGTAATTATCTCAGTTTGAAGATACAAAAAGAAGTTAGTCATCAAATGAACTTTATGATTATTTAAAGCAATGGCATTAAAACTATCACCTTGGGGGCTGAACAGATAGCTCAGTGCTTGAGAGCACTGGCTGCTCTTCGGAAGAACCTGAGTTCAATTCCCAGAACCTACATGGTGGCTAAGAACCACCTGTAACTACATCTCGGAAAATCCAATGACTTCTTCTGCACTCTGTGGGCACTGCACACATATGATACAGACATATACACAGGGAAAATATTCATGTACATAAAAGCAAAATCCCCAGAACCTACTTTTATTTTCTTAATGAACACAGATCAGCTTAATTGAGTAGCACAGTAAAATCAAGATATGATCAAAGACTGAGTAACACTGTAGTAAAACTAAACATCTAGAGTGACCAAAGTTAACACACAGAACTGGAGATCAGTTGGGTAATGGGAAATGGGAATAAGAAAATAGCAAATGGCTTCTACTGTATTTGAAAAAATCACTCTTTCAGGGAATAATACACATTTCTTATGGTAATTCTTTGTATTTCTTACTTCACTGGCAAAATAGAACTCAAAATAAAAAAAAAATTGCCCTCTTGAACATGTTCTTCTTCTGGCTATAAAGTTCTCGTGTAGGTATTCATAAAATAACTGAAGTCATTTAGTGTTTAATTGAAGACATGGTAGTTTTCCTTTTGATTAGCATCTGTGATCTCTCCTTTTAATTTCACAATATAACACTTTTTTTAAATTTTCTTAGAAATTCAAGTAAATAAGCTCTTCAGATCATGCTTCTTTTCTCTAAAGTTATAAGACCATTCTGAACCCTGTCTACTCGCTCTGTTCCAAATCCCTCATCCTATCTACCCTTTAAAACCTGCAGAATAGGTAAGGTTCTCTACAATATAAAACAAAAACATTGTTCTTTACTTCATGTTTTTACACCACAACAAGGTACTCTAAATGTTGATAGAATCTGTAGCAGCAAATAACAAATTGCCCCTGGTTCTCTTATTTAACGTTAGGTGCTAAATGAGCATAAAATTCTCTCAATGATGCCACTAAACTTTACCTTTTACTCCTAACTGATCTCAAATACAAATGATCTCAGTTGTAGCAAGGTAACAGAATGGCTATCTTTGTGGTATTTAGAGTCCCGTCTATAACCTTCACCTTGTAAAACTGTTTATTCATTTGTAAGAACATCTATAGAATCTCCATACTATCAAACTGTCAATTTTGGCATGGATAAAGGCATTCTTCAAAGTATGTGTATTTTTGAATAAAAAGGCTGTGGTATTCAAAATCCTTTGGAATCAAGAAAGCCTTGAAACAATTTAAAGTGTCAAAGAGGGCCACTGCTGCCTAGAGGCCAGGTCTGACTCACTGAACACTGTCAAGAACCTTTTGTTGTATAGCCTTACATAAGTATGAGAAGGCAGCAAGGGTATAATATTTTAGGGTTTTGTCATTCCTTCAATCCAATCACAGCTGGATTCCAGGTCATCCAAATAAAGACAGGATGGCTAAATAAGACAAGAAGAGCCATTTAAGTGCCAAGAGCCAGACAGCAAGTTAGAGAAAGCATCATTTTCCCTCTATATCATTTATGGCTGCTAATTATCCAACAAAAATTTATATGTACAAATTTGTATGTGCATTAAAATGTCTAAGTACCAAAGAAATGATCTTCACATTTCCTTTTTTCTCTACCTCCTGAAGTTTAAATTCCTTAAAAGATTTATCCATTTTTCTATTTCTAGTACCTGTCAAAACTCCGCATAGTTTAAGTCAGCAATAGTGTTAGCCAAAGATAGAGGGAAGTCAGTCAATCCAAGCCTTTGAAAATGAATGGAACTGCAGGAACAGTCACTGAAGAACAAAAGAGTACTCCTGCATCCAGTAAGCCACACCTACTTTAAGAAAGCTAGTGCTCACAAATTTCCTTGTACACAAGTCCCAGACTAAGATTAGAAAATGGCCTGTCATTCCCGTCAAACTCAGTCATAGATCCTCAATTTGAGCAGCTCCCAGCACTAATTTTGAGCAAGAAATTATGATATATAGCACCAGGTTATAGATATTTTCCAATAGTATCTGAAGAGGAAATCAAACACTTAAATTACCAGTCTAAAAGAAAATCTATTTCACAGATGCAGAAAAACTGGATGTAACAAAAGTGGTTGTCATCTCTGCTGTGTGAACTTCCTAACAGATTTGAAGTTTAACTGTCTTATTAAATAACAGTAATTGTGCCCCAGTGACCTTGGCATTTGGAGGACAAATTCTCTGTAACTGCAACTCTAATGCTACAAGCAGGCCTTTAACCATGAGCACCATTTTACTGAAATGACTAAAAGCCTGGAATCTCTAGCGAGCTAGCCTGAACTAAACTGCTAATTCCAAGCAAATATGAGTTCTGTGATCGTGGGCAAGTAACTTAAATCTCTCTATATCTTATCTTCTTTGTTCACAAATTGGGGATAATAGAACACTGACCTCCTAACCTATGGTGACTGTAAGAACTGTAGGTGGGCGTGTGAAATGCTTGGCATATACAGTGGCCATCTACTAGATTTTAGCTCATTGCAAAGTAGACAATTTCACAAATAAAACACACTCAACTAATATGTAAACGAATCAATCAAGGTATCATTACAGTGGAATTTAGTCTTACTTGTGGTACACTTGTTCCCAAGCGACTAATTTTACTGAGGAAAGGGAGATTAATTTAATTAATTTCCAGCACTTACCCAATAATTCAGTGTAAATAAAAATAATAATAATTCAGTGATTACGAAAATCCTTGTACTTCTTTCGTTCCTAAACTAACGCCGGATTCTAAGCAACTATAAAAGGAGATTAAATAAGTTCAAATCACTTTTGTGTATTTTAAAAAATGGCTTCCCATACTCCAAATGTAAAAATGGCCTTGAAAAATAAAACTAATATTGTGATGCCAGTCAAGATTGTGTTTTGTAACTTAAATAAAATTCCTATGTTTATATGAAGTTGAATTATGAAATTAACTTCAACTTCAGCAAATAAATTAATTTTAATTACCCTAATAGAAGTGCTTTCATTTTAATTTTTGTGAATGTGTATAAATATTCTATTGCCCAAATCTGAAACTCACAGTATTTGAAATGCACAAGGCAGACTGTGCTTGCCCATGTTATGTGTGATGTTGGTGCATAGTCCATCTTCTACAATCTTCAGAGGAAAAACTTGCATACTGGCTAAAAGTTCTTAGTAATAATAGCTAATATAATAACCCTAACATTCTATCAAAACATAAGTAATTGCTTGATTTCCTGCAAACTGCATTATTGTGAGGTAAATATTAAGTTTTTATTGAAGATTCAAATAATATTCAGACTACGTTTCAAACCCATGGTTAATAATAAACCTTAGCACATCAGTGAAACTGAAAGCAATCAGAATATTCTAGTGGTAAATGAACTGGTAAACAGGTAGATGAGTAAAGGCTATATAACTCAGCTGTTACATGTATTTATTATATTAGCATGGTACTAAGAAAAGTTACAGAATTTGTCTTCCAGACAAAATCTCGCCTATATCCTTAAAATTTTGTTTGTAAACTTAGAAACACTTTTAATCTTATAAGTGTCATATGTTCAAAGCAGTAAAATATTACCTTAAATCCCTCAATTATATTTTTTCAAGCCAGCATTTCTCTGTATAGCCCTCGCTGTCCTGGAACTTGCTCTGTACACCAGGCTGGCCTCAAACTCAGACATCTACTTGCTTTTGCCTCCATACGAAGTGCTAGGATTGAAGGCATGCACCACCACTGCCCTGCTACAAATAGAACTTATAAGAAGTGAAAATTGTCTAAGTCCCTCTGAAATTAGAAAGTTAAGTTTCCCAAAATCATCTTCTCTCAAGGTTGTATTAAATCCAGGATAAAACCACAACTCCCCCCATCCGACCCCCCCAAAAACAAACCAAACCAACAAACAAACAAAAAACAGAAACACAGGTGTCAGGTTTATATTCAAAGCTTTGCTCTAGTCCTTGTAAGACTTTAAAAACGTCACTGTATTCTTTGGAGTCCAATGAGTAAATTTACTTCTAGTTTTGATGTTCTTAGCTATAAGGCAAGTGAAATAATTGTTTGAAGCTAAAATCTAAGGGAAGATAGAGTCTATTAAACGCTTCTTCCATATCTGTATTTTGCTATAATGAATCTTACTTGCTTAAAAAAAAAAAAAACCAAAAAACGCAGTAACAAGGTTTCTAAATTGCTGAGTTACACAAAAATTCTGCTGTAAAAGAAAATACAACTCCCTTATATTTCCATAAAATTAATTATTTAGACTTTAGAGATCTTCAAGAAACAGTACCTTTCTACAATTTACATTAAACTCCTTTATATCTGTCCTAAATTCCTCAACTGTAATTCCTTTGAAAAAACTCTACATCTTTCAAGGGCTTTAAGGAACAAGATGCTTCATTCATTTCTGTATTTCTGCCTCTAGCACTGTGCTGGCACTGTGCTTGAATATATGCATTTATTCATTCACTCCGCAAATAGTTACTGAACACTCACTTTATGCAAATTAGTGTAAAAGGCAGGCTAAGGCATCAGAACAAATGAGAAGGCCTTGCTCAAATAACTTTTAGTAAGATGTTATGAGATGTTAAAATACTGTTGAATCAGTATAGAAATAATAAGTTCCTACTGTGATAGTGTCAATGGTATTAACTCATAATATGTTGTAGAGTGGGAATCTACTCTGGTTAAGGGAAGGAAGGTTCAGAGAAAGGCAGGCTTTGAAGGGATTGGCCATATTCGGAAAGGGAGGATGAAACTGGACAGGTGGAGAGTTGGACTTTGTAAAATGGTCCCCAAATCAGGAAGAAACTTGTGAGAGAAAAGCAAATAGCTGAGGATAAGTTTGGAAACATTCAGGAAATCGAGGAAAAATTGGTGGCATTAATCAGAATAAGAGGGCAATGACATCTGTAATGGCTAGTCTTTTTCTTACGTAAAATAATCAAAGTTTGGACACAATATTAAAGATCAATAGTCAAAATACCTGGATTAATTATAAGCTGATCTGTTACAGGTCTTATGACCCTGGGAAAGTCACCTAACCAATCCATAGCTTTTCCATTCCCTATAGCAACTTCAGTATTCTATCAACCAAGACTACAAAGATAAATGACACAGACCCTGCTCTTACAGACTACTCTGAGAGAAAGATGGCTGAATGAGGAAGACCTCCAAGGACCCACAAAGGATCGTGTCGGAAAGTGGAGGCAAAGTTCCTTAAGAGAACCAATGTGGGCACTGCAGGTACAACAGCCAGCTCTCTGAGCTCTAGCTGGAGATCGAAGGATTTTAAATAGAGCAGTAACACTGCTCAGCTCAGTACTACAACCATAGTGCTGAACCCTACAGCATAATGGAACTCAGAGATACAGACACTTAGAGTAGGACTAAATCAAAGACAAAAACATTTTTTGTTGTTAAAAAAAGCCCTTCCATAACACATAGCTGCATGCCATTTAAAATTCATTTCATACCTTTCCCAGCAAACAGCAAATGTCTACACTGTCATTTATAAAATATATTCACATTCTTGCTTTACCAACATTGACTTATATATGGCCCACTCGAATTAATGCGGGCTTTTACTCTACTTTAAAACCAATTAACCCCAGATATCTCCCCTTTTGTTAGTAATTTTTTTCCTTACTATGAACTACTCTATGCATGGTATTACATTATTTTTGATTTTGCCTCATTTGATGGTACTACACCTCTCCATTTACTTTAAAAGGCCCCATAAACTAAGACCATTTTAACTGGAACAATAGATGAACAAAGGTTCTTCTGATCCCAGAAAGAGCTTTGCATTAAAAAGACAAAAAAAATTAGTATTAATCATGGCAAGCACATTTAACATACAGCATATATATTTACAGTATATACTAGGTATTTATATTTAATTTACATAGTAGGCCTGCATTACTTTTCATTCACTATAGAAACATCATTTTATCATTTATTAACATTAAGAATGAATTAAAACTCACAAATGATGCCCAGATAAGAATATTTACAAGTGTATGTTTTTATTGTCTACACATGGAGTAAAGAAAATGAGGGAAAAAATAAAAATCTCACACAAAAAAAAGGTCACTTCTAGTAATGAACATGTTATAATTTCTCCATGATTCTGCACTTAATTTTCACTTAAATTAATTTCTCTAAAATAACTCTTTGTGAAAGTTTCACCCGTAGTTTTCGAAAACGGTAAGATAATAGAAAGGAAAACGACTAATGACTATTCTCTTAACAGCAACACTGAGCATATTCCTAAATATTTTCTATCCTTTAAGAATGGCGCACGGAAGTTGAGTGTTATCATTTAGTATACCCCAGGAAAAGGGGTAAATATCTAAGCTATAATGATCCTTCCTGTTTTGACAGAACATTGTAGAGAGGATGCTTTGGCAAAGCTTTCACTCTCTTCAACAAACCAACTCCCTGCACCTCACAACCCTTTCCGACAAACAGGCACACTACTTTGCAACTTCTTCTATCTGCTTCCAGTACTACCACCCAACTCCCCACTCTTTCTTTCTAAGCAGACAACTCTAGTAGAAACTGGACTTTCGAAGGACTAGACTCAGAAGATCTGTGTGACCTTGGGCACGTCATTTGTTTCTCCGGGTTTTCTCACTAGCATCCCAAAGTGAAAGTGCTTTGAGTGCACCTGAGAAGTATACATCCAACTGACGTATTAGAGTTAAGAGGCACAAACCTTCCTAGTTAAGAATCACCTCCGTAGAGAGGAAATTGGAACTGAGTAGTAACTGTCAACATTGGCTCTCTTCTTCCCTCAAAGGGCATAACCCCAGTCACACCGGGAGCCGACTCCCGAGCACCCACCGATCCCTCCAGGCCTAGCCCAGCTCTAGCCTCACCTGCCCCGGACCCCACCCCACCACATCC
Source organism: Rattus norvegicus (assembly GCF_021556685.1). Lineage (NCBI taxonomy): Eukaryota > Metazoa > Chordata > Mammalia > Rodentia > Muridae > Rattus > Rattus norvegicus. The sequence goes on from NC_141535.1 coordinate 162,092,109, forward strand.
GCCCCCTCCGTCGGTGGAGATCCAGGAGGCCGACCTCACCCTTCCTTTCCACCCGCACCCACAGCGGACTTCCTGGAGGCGACGGGCCAGGCTAGGCAAGCGGCATTTACAAACTAGCTTCACGCAGCTCACATAGAGACCTCGCTGACGCCCAGAGGGCCCCGCTCCCCACCCGGCCGCCCCGCCGGCCAAAGCCCAGCCCTAGCACCTCCGCTTCGGCCCCGGCCTGACCCCGGGCCGCTCTGGCTGCCGGCGGAGCCGTGCGGACCCGAACCGAGAAACCTCGTCTTACCAGTAACTGAGGCACGGACTTCACTTCCCACCTTTGGAGCCCTCTTCAACTCCCGGATCAATTCACTCCGGCGACGCCGGAAGGACCCGAGAGGAACCAGGCGTTGTCCGGAATCCTGCCCAGCAGGAGTCGCGCAAGGGCCGATGGGGATTGGTAGTTCCTCCTTCCATTTCTGATAGCACTTTCTGTAATAGTAAGACTACATTTCCCAGAAGGACGTGCGAGAGCGCCTTAGGCGATAGGTGGGGACACTTCTAGCAAATAAGAAGAGAGTTCCCTGTCTTTGCGGGAGGAGGGGAGATGTGCCCAGAAACGGAGGGAGGGCGGGGCCGACTCTCACCTGCACCAGTCAGAATGTGAAGCCAGCCCACAACGCCACGCCCACCGGTGGGAGGTGCCCGCGGATGGGTGTAAGGAATTGGGCGGGGCACCAGAGGTAGCAAGTGAAGAGAGGCTGGGCTGGGTCCAAGGATAGGCGGGGAAGAAGCCTCTGGGGACTAGATGGGTGGGTGGGCTCCACCTAGTCCGAAGCAACAGTACGCCGCCCCCAGGACAACTCACTCCAGTGTTCACCGAGCCAGCCCGCTGAGAAAACTAAGTCGGACCTGAGGAAGGGCCAGGTGCGATGCCAGAGGGGAGAATGTTGGAGGTGGAGCGGCCGGAGAACCAGGAGCTAAGAGACTCAAAACCCTGTACCGCTCTGCGCCTAGGATGCGCAGACAGCAGAGGGAGGAGCCGCGGTCGGAGCCTCGGCCAATTAGAGGCGGGGAAGGCGGAGCTTGAATCTCAGAAGAAGCCTGGGCTCAGCCTGGTCTATAGTTTCCCTGGAGAGAGGCAAGAGCAGGATCCCGAGCGAACACATCCTGCCCAGCATCCTCTCCAGCATCCCAAGCCAAGCCGAGGTTGCAGGTGTGAGGGAGGTAAGCGTGGGCGCCACTTGCGGGCAACAGCACACCCCCGGGGAAGGCAGGCATCTGACAATAGGAACGCCAGGGCACAGGCGAAAGAGTGCTATGTTGACTTAGGATAGCGGTGCAAACCTTTTCATGGGAACGGTATACAATTATGGACTTTGGTGGGGAGAAAAAAGCAAAAGATAACTCCGCTTGGGGTGTTAAGGGCGCGGTTAGGGATTTTGTTTTGAGTTGCACCATTAAAACTGGTCTGGGAGATCGCAAGATTGAAGAAAACCCTGCTAATTGAGTACCAGGTGGACGATGTCACGCTAGATGCGTAGCTGGTAAAAAGCAAAAATGGCATTGATATAGAATCACTTCGGAACTGTTTCACTAGGAAAATAACTTTGTCCTCTTCAGTGCCTGATGCTTGTGTTGGATGAGCTTGTCCTGCCTCGGACCTGTTATCCAAGGCGGTTTTATTGCAGGTTGCTGGGATTGCAAAAGATCTGGGTTAAAGAAGCAAATATTACGATAGGATGGGTTCGGGCTAAACCTATCCTAAGTATAACTTTTACCAGTAATAATGAGAAAATAAATTGAAACGGGTGGATATTTAGCTTTCCTTCCAGCTGGCGCTGGAATATTGAAACAAAGACCTGGATTTAGCCTACAACAGGAACATATGGTGTACTTCATCGCTGCTCCTTATTCTCCCATTTGTGTCCGGTAACATTTGTTCATCTTTTAAAAACAGGAGTACAAGGGAAGCTGTGCGGAGGAGCTTTCCTCTGTTGAAGAGAGGATGTGTAAAATGATAACCTTTAATATGTTATAATGGGTTCTCAGTTTAGAGGTACATAGTATTGCAAAATAATAGTTCATTCTCATTGCGTGTATACTCTTTTGAATGTTAGTGTAATACATATGGGTGGAATTATGCTGTTATACTTAGTGACGATAATAGTCAATCCTATCTCTCTGTAACTAATGCAGATTACAGCCTTTCGGTTTGGAAAAGTAGTAAAATTCTACGCGCTTAGTTCATTTTCTTCCTAAATAGTGTCCCAGATTATATGCCTGTTAATCGTAGTATCACATTGCAGCATGTTCTGCTCTGAAACGGCTTTGTTGTGACAGCAGACTATTCCATAGGGTGTCAGAATACTTTAGATTTTTTTTTAAAAAGGGTCAATAAGATCCAGAAATTACCTTCTTTTTTTTTTCTTTTGGCATGCTATTCTGGTTTACTTTAGGATTATGAATTTTGTTTTTGCAGTGCACACAAGGTGCCTTTTTAAAACTGAAATGGCTCAAAGGTATTCTCTCCATTACTTAAGGTTCAGTCCTACTAAGTGCTGGCACTGATGAGAGATGCCCACCACTAAATTTATTCCTTCTCTCCCACGTTCTCACACACCAAAGAATTGGGTACACAGAGAAATCTTTTTTAAAAAAATAAACAAAACAAAGAAATATCTAGGCTTAGATTGAGCAGATCATGTAAGTGTGGGAAAACACTACAGAAACCACTAAACTTAGCAGCCACAGTAAGGATGGACGCTGCCTTTGGTACACTACTGGAGACCTATTAATCGGCTGATGTGCTCTCTAAACAATGCTTTTGGGAGAGAAAATGTGATCTGGTGGTTTAATAAAACTTGGAAAAGATTGTGCTTGCCCTTGTTATGTGTGATGTAGGTGCATAGTCCTGAGTCAGAGTCTTAGTTCTCAGGCTCTATGCTGATTCATTTGGAAAGTGAATACCTGTTGTCTCTGGTTACTCCCTCCACAAAATGATAATAGTTAATTATGTGACTGGCAATGAAGTTCTTTCAGAGCCTTTATTAGAAGGGCCTTTTGAAAGAATTTTGGTGGAAATCAGTCAATAACAAAGAAAATAAATGGATAGAAAATAATTTCCATGAAAGCAGCTGAAATGAAGATTTTTTTTTAAATCTCATCTAACTACATAGATAGTAGGCTCTGAGATGTCCTAAGACTACAATTAAGAATGCAAGAGATTTCAATTTTAAAATACCTAATATTCCCCTGTTTGTGAGATCTGATCCATTTAAGAATGTCAGTGGACTGGATTCTTGGGAATAAGAAAACTGCTTTTCTACGTGAGAGCAAACTGTTAGTATATCATGCTCGGACAGTTATTTTCACCATGAACTCTTCATCCAGTTGAATTAACATTCATATCAATTTCAAATTACCTGAGGTCTTTTCTTGGTTATTGTTGGGAAAGGTCATTCAATTAATACAAAATACCAGCTATGATATGAAGCAGGCTATTTATCCTGCTGGTCTATCCAGCTGGGGCAAACTGCTCAGGAGATGACACCCTTTTAGCTAAAAGACTTGGTTAATTTCAAATGGCATTATCTTTGGACCTCTCTTTAAATTTAAAATTCTGATTCTGAGACTATGGAGTGAAAGTAAATTTGACTGGAATGCATCTCTAGCAGGAGGTTTGGAGACTGTCCTTGACACAACAGAGAAAGCACTTACAGGTTTGACATCAAAAGGTCTGGGAGCAAATTGGAGACCAGGAAATAGATATTTATAAAACTACTTGAGAAACATAGCCTTGGCATCAGAGAAAAGATACTTGATATTTTGTGTTAAATTCATGTAAAAGAGAGTACAGCTTTCCTTTCTCAACCAGTAATTTCTACAGAACTATATCCATAATGCAAACATGACTTTTTTTTGCACTTGTGAGTCACTAAAGTCATTAATACATTAAATTTTAAACAGTTATAGGTTATAAACACAGAACAAATACACTGATGGTATTACTTGGAGAAAAATTTAAGGAAAGTGAAAAGTTAAGTGATATTTATCCCCTTACTTAAGCAGACAATCAGTTTAAACAACAACCAATTTATCTAAATTTATCAAAAATTTTTAAGGTTAAATTCTGGCTTGGAAATCTGGAGCAATTGTTTATTCAAATAAGGATTTGTTTTGCTTTTTTACTTTTGCAGCTAACATTTGGATAATTCTGTTTTTTTTTATTTTCACAGGTTGTATAAATAATAGTTTCCATAAATGTAGAGCAGGATATTTTCATTGTCATGGTCAATACTAGGATTCAAAGCTAAGCCCACAGGCAAGATAAACTAGTGCTCTACCATTGAACTATTAACTTACTAAACTTGGAATAGGGGATCTTCTCAGTCTTTGGTTTGGTTTTGTTTCTTAGGATGTTACTAATGACTTAGGTTGCTCTTGAAATTGTGATTTCCCTGCCTTAACTTCTCCAGGAGTTAGTTGAGTTTTTGGGCCCACACCCATACCTAGGCTTTTATCTTAGAACGGAGAGCATTATGCTCTCTAGACCAGGTGCTTCTCTTTAATCTCCTGTTGATGTTGAGCAGATTCTATCAAGGTCAGTAGACAGAAGCTGCACTGTGACTACTGGCTCAGTTAGAAATGTTGTCCAGTATTGTGATCTATACAGAGAGATATTTGTATTTCCATGTATAAGACAGTTGATCCTACCAAATGGTTATTGTATAAGTTACTTATTTTGACTTTGTTCTGATTAACTATTCAAAATTACTTATTGAAACTAGATTTGATTCAGACTTTGTAGGCTGCAAGATTTTGTCTACAATTCCTAAATTCATTCCAGAGAAAGTGACTGCAGTTGTGGAGCATGGCACTGCCTGGACATACCCCCAAGGTAGACATTTCCCAGCCAGGAAAGCCAGTGGCTCACCACCATTTGCCATGAAGCTTCTGAGGAATATCTTTGCTAGTGTCTTCCTTCTAAAACCAAATTTCACTGTGTAAAGTCTGGATTTCTCCAGTTTCTGGTTATTTTTTCCTCCTCATCCCCCCAAAATAAGAAAGTGACCCTCCCTTATTATTTAAACATTTGTAGAATCGGGTGTTGGATTCTTTTAACTTGGCCTTTTACCAAAAAATTACTTTGGCTTGTGTCAGAATTATATATTTAGTAAGATTTTTAGCTTTTAATATTAGACACTCAGTAATGCTCATTAATTATAAACTGCTCTTTGATAATACAATTAATAACAGCAGCTATTTAGCTGGATCTGGTTTGCTTATAGCCAATGTTTACTAACAACCCGATGGATATGTATTAGCTTGCAAGTGATAACTTATCCTCCTTATTTCTGTGATACTGACACGCCCAGCACTGTGCTTTGTATTGTTAGCTGAGTTCATAACTGCCTCACTCATCAGACAGTCAAGATATTTAGGACTGATACTGAGTTTCATTGGTTTTTATAGGTATGTTAAGAGCCTTTTGAATAATCCATCTTTAGTAGTGATATTGTGTTTAGATTCTTGGCAAGGTATTATATTCATTTTAAGAATGAAGTTCAACTAGAAAATTTACTTTTCTTAAATGTCTGATTTAGTTTTAGATTCAGCCCACTGATTTGTCTACACTGTTTTCAGAATAATCATTGCTGATGTTTTTTGGATTTCTGAATGAAGAGAGGAAATGTTTTCATTAATTTCAGCCTAACATAGTATATGCTTTAGTTCAGAATTCATTCATGGGATGCCATTTGAAGACAGTCCACTCATTGCCTCTAGATTCTACTGTTTTAAAAATGTTTTTAGCCATCTCTGGGCTGGTGGTCCTGGGTTCTATAAGAAAGCGGAAACTATGAGGAGAAATCCAGTTTAAAAAAAAAAAGTCTTTAGCTAATCTTCCCCAAATGCATGTGTGTTTGTGTCTAAGAGTTTTGTTTTGTTTTGCTTTTTTTTTAATCTTACCTATAGAAATACTTACTGAAAATTAGGCTTCATCATGACTAGACCTTAATCTTTAAAAAAGAACATTTGTCCTATTTTACCAAAATGGTCACATCAAGAAGGCCATAGCAAGACTAATTTAATCCGAGTGGCATTAATCTGAGATGTGTTTGTTACCTTGGAGTTGTCATGAAGGGACAAGCTTTGAGATCTTGCTAAGATCTGGCCTGTACCATTTGTCTATGGAAGCTTGGAAGGTATGTTAACTCAATTACCATTTGAGCCCCTTTCTGATTTAGCCTAGGAAGAGGGTCTTAGTGCTCCTCTCTTGGCTTGTACTAAGGAAGAAACAGAATTGACTCTGGCTTATTAATAACTTGTTTTTAAAAGTGTATTTGTCTTTCTCAGACATATCCCAAACTCAGAGTTACCTACCAGGCTAAGAGGTCAGTGAGCATCTCTCAGCTGTCACCATTTCTTTCCGAGCATCTTGTTTCTACTATTGTTTTTCTGTTCTGAAATGAGAAGAGATCACTGGAAAACTTCATACTTTTCTCTACTTGACCTTAGAAGCATAAGAAATGACTGATACGTTTCTGTATTTCTTTTGCCCTCTATTTTAAGATAGCATTTCATGTTCTCGAGGATGTCCTAGTACTCAGTGTATGTCCAAAGATTACCTTAAACCGTGGTCCTCCTGCCTCTAACTCTCAAGTGCTGGATTTATAAGCATGGGCCAGCACACAGCTGTCCTTTGTTTGATAATCTAAACTTTGTTAGGTTATAGGTATTTTAACTCTGTTTGGATTGAAGAAGTACTTTGTCTTATTTTATTTTTTCATCTCTTAGTAGGATGCTATTATGAAATATTATGTGAGGTATTATGCTATTATGAATTATAACATTTGCCACTCACTTGAATTAAGTTAGCTATTGAAGCATGTAATTATTGTCCTCCTCACACAGCAGTTGAAAAGCTTTGAAGAAAACAATGTACATGTCATATATTCAGCCTTCTGGTTAAGAAGCCACTATTTACCTACATGGAATCTTTAGTTGCTTACATATTTTAAATTATTTATCTGTAAAGCAGTTCAAATCATACACGATAAGCCCTTTGCCAAGTACTGCCACACCAAAGTTGTAGGAAATATTCTTGCAGCTGCATAACAGTGTTGTCTTTTTTGTTTCGGATAACTTAGGAAACTTAAAAAGGTATGTTTTACACAGAAGGTGCATAAATAAAATCTGTCAGAAGAGGCATTTGCTTTAATTTCCTGTATTAAACTTTCTGTGTTCCCGTAAAGAACTCGAGCAACTGAACTGGTTCTGCTGCTTACCCTCATGAACTAGGTTGGGCCTCTGGGACTCACATGGTAGGAGAGAGAACTGACTCCTGAAAGCTGCCCTCTGATCTGTATACACTTTCATGACGCTCATGTATGTACACCACACCCACCCACCTACATACATGCATAAACACATGCATGCATGTATATGTATAGGGGTTAATGAGGCATAACTTTTGGAGACAGGTCTCACTAGCTCAAGCTGCTGTGTAACTTGCTACATAGCCAGAGCTGACCTTGAGCAATCCTTCCTCCTCTTCCTCTTCTTCCTCCTCTTCCTCCTCTTCTTCCTCCTATTCCTGCTCCTTCTACTGCTTCTCCTCCTGTTCTCCCTCCTTTTCCTTCGCCTCTCCTCAGTGCTGGGATTCTAGGCCTGTTCCATCAGGGAACATGTTCCACAAAACATTATTCTTGTTCTGCAAAATATAAACGCAGATTAGATGATTGAGAGATGGAGAAATACTGCCAAGCAGTAGTGGCTGCTGCACACGTTTGATCCCAGCCTTGGGGAGGCAGACAAGTGGATCTGAGTTCAAGGCCAGCCAGATCTAAAGAGAGAGTTCCAAGACAGCCAGGACTACACAGATAAACCCTGTCTCAAAAGAATCAGAACAATTAAAAATAAATAAGTGAATACAGAAATATTAACAACTTCACCAGTTGGAATCTGTCATCGATGTGGCTGCTATCTGTCATCTGTGATACAGTAAGACTCAAGAGTGGTGGGACTTGTGTCACTTTGAGCTCTGTTACTTAGGCCCTCTTTTATTCAAGTAGATCAGTTATTTAGGCCAGAGGACATGTTGGGTATATTATTTAAAAGTAAAGTGCATTTAAATTAACAATGACAAAATCACATTTGGGCTAGGGAGATGGTTTAGTGGGGAAAGGGCTTACTGTGCAGGTTTGAGGACTGTATTTTATATCCCCAGCACACACTTCATGCTGAAAGATTTACAGATCTACAGTCTCAGGGCTCCTCCTGCAAGATTGGAGGTAGAGGCAGAGGAATACCCACCAAGAGTTCCCAGGCTAGCCCTCCTGCAGTACAGTGCAAGGTACAAGGATAAGAATTCATGGCTTAAATAAGCCAAAGTTATTTTTATATCTGTCCAATGACTTCCACACACTGGCACACAGGCACTGTCTGGTTCCTGCCCCCTCCCACCATGCCACCACCACCGCTGTGTACATCCATATAAAAGGAAAATCAATTAATAGGCATGTTAACCAAATATTTTGCCAGGATGGGTGGCCATGCATTTAATCCCAACACTCAGGAGGCAGAGACAAGCAGATCTCTGTGACACGGAGACCATTCTGGTTCACATAATGAGTTCCAAAACATCCAGAGCTGCATTCTGAAACCTTGTCTCCTAAACAAACAAACAAACAAACATCCACCAACTGCATTCCCCATATGTTACCCCAAGTATTTAAAGAATTAAAAAACAAATGTCTCAATTAGAAATGCTTTCAGCAGCAGGTTTTAGGCAAAATGATATGAAACAATAGGATTTATGTACAGTTTGTTTGTTGTTTGTTTGTTTGAAGAGCAAGCAATCTAGAGGACAGTAGACTTTGCTTTTTCTGCAGAGGCTCAACAATGGCAAGTTTCTTAAACTTTTGCTGTAAGGCAACAGAGTCCTTTTGCCCATCTGTGCAGGCATCATGTTCCAGTACAGGGATGAAAGAGTGGGGAACTTTAAACCAAGAAATAAGAGCTTTCCTGAAGTCCTCCAGCATATATCCACTGTGTACACACTGGCTGGATAGTCTGTTGCTGCCTCAACATTAAAGGAAGATGGACCATCAGAGACTTCCGGTGTAGACAGCAACAGGACAGCAGTCGGAAAATGACTTGGGGGTAACTAAGTAGTGTCAGCCAGGCTGGTTATTAAAAACACATTAACTTTAAATTTTACTCTGATTCTTAGAAAATTGATGCTTTCCCCCACCTTGGTACGTTAGCAAAACTCCCCAAATCAACTTTTCATCTGGGTAATTAGTAAGGGTCAAGTCCCTGGGAAAAGAGGCTGAGGGCATCTCTTTCCAGAAAGCTGAGAAGCCATCAATCTAATGCCTCTCCTGAAATTTTCACTGTGACATTTTCTGTAAAACTTGTTGATTATATATTATATATATATCATATAAGTTATATATGTATATATATAATATATTATTGTATATTATAATCTGCCTCAATTCTGAAAATATTCAATAATCGGTATGGACTGCATTCCATAATATGGGTCTGAAGGGCACGGTGATGCACACCCATAACCCCGGGATTTAGGAGGCTGAGCTAGAAGGGTTGTGAGTTTGAAGCCTGTCCAGGCTTCATGGCAGGACATTAACACATCAAGTAAGGAAAGAAAGAAATAGTCATTAATATTGCTCATTTTAAGGAAGACCTGAAAGTTTTCTAAGCTGCCTGAGAAAAAAAAATATCAATTGTTCCTTGGAGGGAAACCCTATAAGGTTTGTCACCGTAGATGAAGATATTATCCATTTCTAAAATACAAAATGTTGCCAGCATCTATAGAGTGATTACTACCTGCAGGATGACTCATCTGTACAATGACACATCTTGGTCTTAACACTTGAGATGAATTATTCTTTCCGATGGCAAAGCCTGAGAAGAATTCCAGAGTGAGGAATGACAATAAGTCTTATTGAAATTTTCACCTGCCTATAAAGACTTAATTTCCCTGATGTTACCAAACAATCTTGGCTATATCTTTGCTGTCTTTGTACTCCTGGTATCAACACTTTACCCCTTTTATTTATCTATCAGGTTCTCTTATGAGAGTGGGGGGTGTGTGTGTATAGCATGCAATAATCTTCTTTCAACATAGTTAACAGAAAAAAGACAACATGAGGCACATTCCCATGAAAATGGCCATGTAAATTACAGCTTTAATATTATAATAGGAATTGAGAAACCTAAAAAGCAAGAAGGAAGGTTGTAAAGAAAAATTTAAAATGTGTTACTTAATTGCAGGGAGTGACAAGCTACCCTTCTGGGCATATGATTTTCCTTTGTAAATAAAGTTTTATTAGAACACAGCTGTCCACACATTTGAATAATGCTTTCTTAACATCAGAGTTTAACCAGGGATGTTCTGCAAGCGTAAGGTGTTTTATGTCTGGTCTTTTTTTTTAACAAATCTGCTTTCCTCTTAATATATCAGCTGCATAGTTAGACGAAATGGATCTCACTTCTTTTGTTCCATATATATTACCATATGATACCAGAGATTCTACAATATGGTAATAAATGTCTTCCTCAACTTCTCTGAAGCTTAGTATATGATGTGTAACAAATCAGTCTGCTTACATTGACATAATACCTTGCTGCATATAGCACGAGTTAATTCTCATTAAATGTTCATATTCAATGTCAAAACTTACTGTGATTGATTATTTAGTGAACTGTGGCTTCAGTTCAAATGAAAATTGAAAGCTCTAAAATTGATTCCTTCTATGTCCAGGTAAAATGATGAGGAAACTAGAAATAGTTAATATCTGTAAGAAATTTAAAGAACTCCATGAAGTATTGTATAGAAATAATAAGATTTATTTAAGACTCTCAACCTGAGTATATGGAGTCATTTGATACTTGGAAGATGGTTAAGGTTAAATAAGATATTATTTCAGGAAACCACAAGAATAAAAATTTAAAGGGTAAAAATGCTTCTTTCTTAGAAGCAAGAGAAAAATAGTATTTAAAAGAAATTATATTGATAACAATATTACAAAAATAAAGGTTGGCATGAAATACTATGACTATAAGGCAGCAAATTAAATAACTTTAATGGGATAGACAAATAGCAAAAGGAGAAACCATGAAGACTAAGTTAGAACTAGAAAATCTGCAAACAGACTGAAAAAACAAAGACATAGAAACAAACTATATTTAGAAATAACCTATGACAACCAAGTAGAATTAAATCAAGATTACCGTAATATAAAATCCAATCATAACAGCACAGTAAAGATGTATGGCCTGGGTCCATATTGAGGCTGTCTCCAGCAACAAGAGACAGGACAGTCATAAATGTCCATAATACTTTCATAATGATAATTGTTAGCAAATTAAGATGATAACTTCAACTTTTTTATCTTATTTTACTTTATTATTAAAAAACCTTTAAAATAAATTAAAACATACACCAAAATTAGCCAGGTCCAAATAGTGTACAACGTGATGAACTTGTATGCAGTTAGAATTGGCATTTTAAAAGGAAGCTGTGAAGCATCACATTAATTTTATGTACTTATCCATCACTAAAAGAAGAAAACCCCTTTCCATTGCTTGTATCCACCTTTCCCCTCATTCCCTTATATTTGCTTTTTTTCATATTATACTGTATATATAATGTACATTTGTTTACACATATATTATATTGACTAGACTCCACACATGAGTCAGAAGATGTCAAGTTTTTTTAAATCACAACTTTTTGTAAATTTTACTGCTAAAGTTATATAAATGATGAAGGACTAAATGTAGTTTCATAGTATCTGGTATGGAAAAGAATAGAGAACCTCTCTCAATTTTGTTACCTGTTTATTGTAGTGAAGTATCTGGAAAGATAGAAAATTTCTTGACTAGAAACAAATAATTTATATTGGCAGGTAAAATGAATTTTGTATCCAGGAAACCCTAATGATCACACACACACACACACACACACACACACACACACACACACACACACACCTCCTAAAATAAACAAACGCAGGAAGAACTCCACGTAAAATAGTGGTATCAAATGAGGGGAGACTGCTAAGGGGACAAAGTGCTCGATGCAGAAGCACTTGGACTGGTATTCCAGTACCAGAATTCACTTAAAACCTAGGCATGGGTACTGACTACTTAGAATTATAGCATTTGGCAGGGAGGTGGATCCCTAGGGTAAGTGGACACCTAAACTAGGTGGCATTGACTCCCTGTGTGGCTAGCTTCAGCAAGAGCCTTGTTGCAGTAACTGAAGCAGATAGTGAGTAATGAGGACATCCATTGTCAACTTTGGGATCCCACCTACACACACATATAAATATATGTACATGTACATATATGTGTGTGTGTTCAACACACATGCCAAAAATATACTTTATATACTATGATCAAAATGTAAAACATTCATTCATTTATAAGAGAATAAATAGAATAAAAATACTTAGTAATATTTTGGGCACCAAAATCATCGGTTAATGTACAAACATCATTGAAAGTTAAAGCCTGGAAGACTGAAATTGTTAAGATGGTCATATTCTCCAAAATAGTCTTCATATTCAATGTATCATAATATCAGCTGCTGGCATTTGTTGTTTAGGTTTTGGTTTATTTGTTCTTTTTGTTTCTTTGTAGAAATCCAGAGGTTGGTCTTGTAACTTAAGTTGCAGAGCTGAGAGATACCTTGGCAATTGCTAGCACTTGCTACTCTTACAGAAGGTCTGGTCTGGTTCCTTGCACCCACATTGGGCAGCCTAGTCTGTAGTTCCAGGTCTAACTGATCTGTCACCTCATAGCTGAGGGTTCTAGGAATTCACACATACTACGCATGAAATAAAAATAAATATTTTTCTAAAAAGGTATATGTGGAAACTTGGAAGGAAGCCAGACATATATGTATAACTACAATAGAATTTAGTGTACAGAAAAAAAGCCTAAACAGAGAAGTTCATTAGATTTTTAAGAATGATCGCAAGATGAGAAATGCATGCGCACACACACCAAACAACACATACAGAGACAGACAGACAGAAACAGAGATCTTGGAACATCAATGGGATGTCTCTGTCAAATCCCTCCACTCAGAGATCAGGGAACTTCCAGGAAGAGGAAGCAGACTGAGTGTAATCCACAGGAGATGTTGGACAGCAGGAAAACAGGGCCTTCTAAATTCTACTAAGCAAGACACATGAAGTCATGGGGACTGATGCAGGAAACAAGGTCTGCATTGATCAACATTAGTTCTTCTGCATATGTATTGTCTTTCCATTTATTGTCATGGCTTCAGAGTTTGTATGCCTGTAAGCCCCTGATCTTGTTCCTTCTCTCAGGCTCTTTTCCTCCTGTTGGGTTGCCTTGTCTAACTTCTATGTGGTGGTTTTTATTTTATCTTACTATATTTATTTTGTTATGTTATCCCTTAGAAACTTGTCCTTTTTTAAAGAGAGAAGAGGGAGTGGATCTGAATGGGAGGGGAGGTGTGGAGAAACCAGGAGGAGTAGAGTGAGGGGAAACTAATCAATTTTCAATAAGTAGGAGGAGGTAACATCACTAGAAATTTGGGAAAGTCAATCCCAAATCAAAATGAGAAGCTGACACCTATAGAATAGATGAAATTAAAAAGAGAGAGTAACAGATTTGACAAACTTGAACTTTGTGTTCTGGCCTCTGAACATCCTAGCCATACACACATCCACTTTCAAAAACCCTTTGGCCATTCCTCAAAATGTTTACCATAAAATTAACCTCTGACCGCAACAATAACACTATAGTAGTATACTGGAGAGAATTTGGGAAACAAGTCTGCATAAAAGTTGATACATAGGCAAACTAAATGTATTTCTATATAGTCAAGTATTATTTGACCTAAGAATGAATGAATGGTTTGTAGATGCTGTAACATTAGTTACCATTAAACACAGGCCAAGCAAACTGCCAGCTGGAGTAGGTCAGTTTTTATATGGAATCTTTAAAATAGGCAAATCCATAAAAACACAAAGTAATTAATGGTAAAGATCAGAGGGCACAGAAATTGACTATTAGTCGAGTGTTTCTTTTCAGGTTAATAAAATGCCCTAAATGGGATAGTGATGGTTTCTTCATTTTATTTTTTAAGTCATTGAAGTGTATATTAAAAAGAGTTGTATGTATATATAAAATGGACAGTGGATGTGAAAGACAACTGACACTGGCCATTGGCCTCTGCATTTACACATGCACATTTATACAGACATATATAAAGTACACATTTGCATGCACACAATATGGATATAAGTATAAACCTACCAAGTAAAAAAATCTAGGAAAATTTTCACGGAAAGGGTATTACTGCTAATAGGACATGGTGGCCAGGAAATCTTTGTCTCGAAGGTCAGGCAGAAAAGCCTTCTCTATTATTTTTAAAACAAAATTTGTTTTAAAATTTCTTATAAAGATAAATTGTATTGCAAAAAAAGGAGAATTTTAAGGAAATATGGAAAGGCCAATATAAGGCAAATTATACAAAGTTGAATTAGAGAAACCTCAACAGGCAGATAAAAGTAATAATAAAGAAATCATTCATTCTTCTGACTTCAGAACACCAGACAAAAGGATTGAAGAAAGATTGAGACCTAGCCATACTTTAAAGTTGGGGCTGTTCACTTGTTGTAATTTTGGAATGACAGGACTGAACTCAACTTCAAGCAGATCAGATAAAGAAAGTGGAAAAGCTTGTTACATTAATTACTCATGTTGCTGGTTTGACAAACTACCTGACAGAAGCAAAGTAAGAAAGGGAGAGTTTCTTCTGACTGGTGACTTGAGGGTAGAGTCCATCATGGTGGAGAAGACATGGCTGCAGGAGCTTGAGACAACTAGTGACATCACATGCGTGATCAGGAAGCAGACAGCAAGGAACGTTGGTCTCAATTTACTCTCTCCCTTTTACTTGTCCCAGCCATGGCATGGTTGTGATACTTAGTTTGAGTCTGCCCATGGTAAGCCAGTCTCAAAACTTTCACACAACAGTGACAAATGAAATCCCAATGTGAGGGTATTTAACCATCATAATAACTTGTCATGTCCTCCACTACAGCAGGCCATGATAGAAGGAAATAATACAGTGTACACAGACTCTAGTAGAGTATGTTCATGATTCATAATCCTTTACTCAGTATACAGGCACAATACACACCAGTACACAGAAAATAGCAAAGGAATACTTTGTTGCCCAAGTAGTCACAAATTCAAGATAAAATAGTAGGGAAAAAAGATACAAATTTTTGCTGCTGTTTTGACATAAAGTTACTTAGGGTCTTAAGAATATTTGTTATATGTGCAAACAAAACTACACTGCTACTTCCTGGCCTCTAATGAAATTAGAAACTAAATTTGATATCTCAAATAAGTAGTTGTTATGAAATAGGATATTTTTCTGGTAGAAAAATCCGTAATAATGTGATAATTTCTTGGTTAGATATTTCAGATTATTTCAAAACAGGAGAAACTGTAAGAAAATATTAATTTTTTTAAAAACTGCTTTCTCTCTCTCTCTCTCTCTCTCTCTGTGTATGTGTGTGTGTGTGTGTGTGTGTGTGTGTGTGTGTGTGTATGTGTGTGTGACGTGTTTGCAAGTGTCTGCAGAGACCAATAGAAGGTATCAGAGCCATTGCAGCTAAAGTTACTAGCTGTTGTGAAACGCCCCATCATAGGAGCTAGAAACAGAACTTGGGTCCTCTACAAGAGCAGGAAACATTCTTAGCCACTGAGTCATGTCTATAGCCCCCATAAAAACTTTATTTTCTACCAGTGGTGGAGTCAGTAAGTGCTTTTTCACATTTGTAAAAGACACACTGTTACGATCAAAGCAGAACGAAAAGCTTTAAAATAGGGTATCAGCATACCAGACAAATTATTCTAACCATACACAGTTGTAGTCCCTAAGTTTAAAGGTAAGGTCTTCATTTTTAGTATGGACTATAATTGAATGTGAAATCCTGTTTTAAAAATATAAAAATAAAAAAGTTATAGTTGTCTTTTACCCGCTAGGTCCACACCACCGTGCCCCAAGATATCTGTTAGATATCTTGGCGGAAACACAGCCCAGCCGCACACTTTCCTACACTCAAACCCTCACATAAAAGAACACACAACACAATAATCTTAGATCCAATTGGTAAGATATAATTGCCCACTTAAACATACAAAGCCCAGTACCATCCATCCCTTGAGAACATTAATAACAACCTGTAAAAACACAGAGCAGAATCTTAACATCGCCTGCCATCTTGTCCTGCCAGAGCTTCTCTGCCTTTCCTCCCTCCTGTCTCTTCCTCTCTCCCTGTCTCCTCCTCTTCCTTCAAACTTCTCTCCCGCCCATCCTTCCTTCTCCTCGAATGACAGGCCTCCTTCTATCCTGTACCTGCCCCTCACCTGTACTTTACAAATTCAATGGAGAGGTGGTTCTGGTGAAGTCACCTGAGTTCTGAGTCCTTGACTAGGCAGCAGTCCTTGGGGCAGTGGAATTAGCATCAAAATACAGTAACTTCAGGGCAAACCACAACAAAATCCTTCTCTCCCTGTACAACTTTTTTTCTTCTTATGAGGCAGAGTCCGGTATCCCAGGATGGTCTGGTTGACAGAGGATGACCTTGATCTTCTTTTCTTCCTGCATCTGGGTCCTGAGTGCTGGAATTTAAATAGTTGCCACCAGATCTTTTCTATGGGGGCCAGGTATTAACCCCGGGGCTTCAGGTATAGTAGGCTAGCCCCCTACAGAATAAGCTACATTCTGTCACCCTATTGTACAGACTTTAAGAGACAAAATGAAATAAATATGTACTGGGTAAAGAAAAGAAATTGAAAGAAATAATATACAAATGTTCATTTGAAAATATAGGTAGCCATGTTTATGTCAGGCAAGGCAGAATTCAAGACAAAGGGGTTAAGTTTCATACAGTCATTTATAGTGGTGGCTATAGTTAAAAGTACAAAAGGTAACAGCGGCCGCACTGTGGTGGCTAAAATAATGTAGATCCAAGTGAGATTTGGCATATGGATTCAGCACCTACTGTCTTTAAATTGCTACCGGTTAGATGTCAGTCCACAGGGAAGTGTGTCTGACTACTGAATCACAATGCCAGTTGACCACCATATCCACCATGCTCCGTTGCCTTACACTTAGCTGGTTTCTTGCCTGTGGCCTTTATTACCCAGGAGATAGGAAAAAATTAGCCCTGAGGAGTGAAGTTTACAGCAATGGAAGTTGTGAATGAACAATAAGAACAATTGTAGAACAATTATATATGTCAAAGTGGTGAAGATGTCATATGTGCCAGTTGATCATTTTTCCATAAAAAATTATGCTTATAAATTTAGATGAAGAAGGAGATAGTTCTGAAGCTGAAGCTCTGAAGCATGGAGATTTTTGTGTCTTGAAAGCACAGTTCAAAAAAAAAAAAAAAGAAAGCACAGTTCATCTGCATTCACTTGGCTTCGTGTTACAAAACAATGCCACCTTGGACATTTTTATATCACTTGTTTTAAAATTCCCACTTGCTTTTTGATTAAAGATGTCACCTTTGATTAAAATACCCAGCTTCATTTCCTCTCATTGTGTTTGTGTGTATTCAGTACTCTAATTTACTCTGGAAATTTTCTCATTTTGATTTTGTATGCCTCCATGGCCACAAAGCATATTAAGACACCTGTGCTTTTCATGCTCAGAGTCATAAATCCAGCTAGCTAGCTGGCATGAATAATCCATCACTGAAAATCATCTATCATATGGAATGTGCCACAGTAATGGCTCTCTGTACCTAGACAGCATTTTTCTTAAAATACACTAGTCCCTTGCTAGGGCTATAGCTCAAAGGTAGAGAACATTCC